>NC_020495.1:12452615-12456401 GCF_000184155.1 Fragaria vesca subsp. vesca | reverse complement strand
AGAGAGAGAGAGAGATCTTGAATTGAAGATGTCAAATTTGACAGTGAAGTTGAGAACTACCAACCATGGTGATAACAACGTAGATTTGACCTCTGGGTCGGAGCATTGGGGTTTTGTCAAAAACTAGCTGTTGAGCTTCTGTGGCAAAAAAGACCATCCCATTGGAGATGCTTTTAGTTTAGAGCCTATTTGATTTCGATGTTCAGTAATGTACAATTTCTGGATGTGAAAGAGGAGATGAGAAATGCCAAAGCCCACCTTCTCTATTCACATTGGTTGCGAATGCATTTATTGTTATTTTTGAGGCAAACTTACCGTTTGTTATGAACATTCAGTCAATTACTTCGGAATCTCTTGTAGTGATTGGAATCATTTTTGGTCGAGATTATATCTCAGTTTAATACGAGAAATAAATCTATGTAAATATGTAATGTATGTTCACAACTTTAGCATATGTTGCAAAAATAGGTTTTACAGGCTGTGTACGATGGCCTTTCCTAGCGCTTGACATGAGCTCAATTCTTGAAACTAAACTAGAAACTTTATTCTTAAAACTAAACTTGAAACTTTGATCGAAGTATGTAAACATAGCGTTATGCAGTTGCCATAAAAATGTCAAAATAAAAATTTTCAAGAATCACCGGAGAGGGTTGGCGTGTTGGTAACTTGGTATCGCCATCGACTTCATCAGAGATCAATCCATAACAACTGAAGGACTCAAGATAGCCCGGTCAACATATATGTTTTTGTTTTTATTCTTTTTTCCATAAAGAAACTAAGCAAGACGAAGAATTAGGCAAATCTTGATTGATCAGCTCTATGATTTGTAAATACCAACATGACATTCACACATCAACCTTCTAGATGTGTCGATTGGTTTAATATTTTCGCATTATTTCACTTATTAATTAATACCCATCCCAAAGTCATACTCGATTTGTTTGTTTCCAGATATCTTATCAAGTCATGTTAATATTACAATTAATTATCAAGTCATATTAATACCGCAAACTATCAACATTACAAATTAGTTAGGAAGTCATATTCTAAGTATGTAATTGTAAGCATTGAGCTGTTTAACTGACAAATATATAATTAGAGGGTTCACATGCTTAACCAACCATGCATTATTTTCAAATCAATAATGCAGATCTATTGTCAAGTCACAAATGAACTCATGAAACTCACTATATGTGCATATATCTTTTGGTAAAATATAGCTGATGAAATGTAATTTTTTTTTTTTTTTTGTAGGTAGGGCGTAATGGTTACTCTTAAGCCATAACTACTAATGAAGCCAGAATAATACAAAGGGGTATATAATGCCTAAACCCCAAATTATAACAAACCATATATCTACTACGGGGGCGGATCCATGACACACAAAATTATAATCAAAATTATAACAAGAATATCATCCGTTACATCTAATAGCAAATAACGGTTGCGATTAGTCATAAAACTTAACATGTTTTTTCTTTAAATCAATTTAAGATATTTATTTATTAAAGACATAATCAGGATTAATGATTACTATTCTTCATTTGGAATATAATAAGAGAAAATTATTCATTTCCTATTGAAACTCATTTATTAAAGAGGAAAGAAAACAAATTAAGTAAATATCAGGTTAGAAAATTGACTGTAATTGAAGGCAATCATCCAGTGCACCATAAACATAATTATTTTAGCTTCTTATTGTTTTTTATCCAAGTATTTTGATACATAATCTGATTATAAATTATCCAACGTGCTATTGGCAGACATCATATGATAATTTTGTTCTTTCAAAAAGAAGAGGTAGATGATGATGATACTCTCTAGTACATGAGTTTTATCTCTCATATCGATATTTATTATTTTTCTTTTGTTTCTAGTAAATGAGTTTCAATAGGAAACCATTAACTTCCTCTTAATTGTATTCCAAAATGAGAGTAGGTAATCTTCAATTTTCATTATAGATTTCATAAATTGATTTAAAGAAAAAGAAAAAGAAAATATTTAATTTTCTTGACTAATCTCAACCATTAGTTGTTATTAGATCTAACGGATGATATTATGATTATATATAATTTGCTATCAGGAGACAGCGACCTTGGAAGGAACTCGTTGTCATCCTAGATTAGACAGGGCACCCAAGGTGCTTAAACTGGGATAACGCCCACCTCTCCCAGAGTATAACATTACTAACATATCTTTTTGAGACGTCTGTTATAGAAAGAGCCGAGGACTAGGTGAGAATATAAACTAAAACATTGGGATTGATAGATACACAAGAAGAGCCTTCACACTAGCCAACCGGTCTAAGAGTACTGTTCGCTTCTATGGGCAATCATTCCTAGTTTTATGTTAACTACGTACATTGAACAGGTCATTTGTTCCTATCAACAACAAAAAAAAAATACAGGTCATATGTTTCTTTTTCTTGTGAGGTCATATGTTTTTGTTGCTAGCGTAAGTCTGTTGCACAAGTCTTTTTAAATTGATGAATCTAAATTATAAGAGCAAGCTTGGCTGGCTGCATGCCTCTCTGCACAAATCACCAGCAGCTTTGTGAAAGTTTATACGTTTTTTTCCCTATTAATTGATCGTTTTTCTTCTTTCATTCACGTACATAAAGTCTGATCAGACGTGGAATTGTTCACATCAGCTGGTTGAGCATGGCAATAAGTACTGCAGTTGCCTCCAATACAATAGTCCTCGAAGTTCTTCATAATCTTGACCAACATAACTATCAAGATTGGAGTTCCCGGGTGGAGACTTTCTTGTCGGCTGAAGATTTGTGGGATGTCGTCAAAGCTGAACCTTCAGCTGAACCAAAAGATGGGGAACCTGATGATGAGTACAAGGCTTGGATGAAGAAAAATGCCAAGGCTTTGCATGCAATTAAAGTTTCTTGCGGGACTCAAGTGTTCTCTATTATCAGGGAAGCTCGAACGGCCAAAGTAGCCTGGGATAATTTGGAGCAAGCGTACAATTCGAATAATATTAGATTACATTCAGAATCAAAAGAAGGTACGTATGGCCCCTCATGTCAGTTAACAACGTACGTACTCACACAAAAGAAAACATCATTAGCTAGGTGGTAATCTTTTTTTCTTTTTATTTTTTTATTTTCTTATTTATAATTTTTTCAGAGCAAGAGCAAGAGACGGAGAAAGAGCCGGAAATTGAAGACACGGAAGGTATTATTATCGCATTAACTGTCAACATAATATTAAGTTTACTTTGTTTAAGTTTTACTTTTTCTTTTTTGAAAATAATTTCATAATAGCCCATAACGTTTAGTTTATCAAGCACACAAAAGAGCTCCGGTATTTACCGAAATAACCTAAGAATAAAACTACTTGAAGTTTTGGTACGTACAATCACAATTAAACAAACCTCTACTTGAATGATTAAACCACGCCTCCCATGAAAAACTATGTATTTAGCCTTACCGGTCAATCACTCAATTGTGGTACAAGCAAGAAAACTGAAGACATCCATATGCTAGAACAAAAATTAAAAGATTGCAAGTTCGATTCCTTCCCTTTAAATAGCGTCAGAGTCCGTACTTGCAGCCCACAACCTGATCCAAAGTATAAGTCTTCCGATGAAGCACATCCTTACCAATTTGCGCCTTAGGGCTAAAAAGACCCAACTCCTTTCCAAGCCTTAGGGTTAAAGCTCAAATGATCTTCAAATTAGATGAAATTTAATTTGTAGGAATGATCTACACACTATGTTCTAGACACTGAACGGTGGAGATGTGAAAATGTGACATAAAAGTGAGCGAAATGAGGA
>NC_020495.1:12439141-12452595 GCF_000184155.1 Fragaria vesca subsp. vesca | reverse complement strand
ATATATATATATATATAAAGAGGACCTTCTTACTTTAAGAATTTGAGGATTTCTACTATTTGACATTAGTAGATGAATTCATTCAACGATCTTAACCGTTGATCCTCTAGATTCATATATAAGAAACATGTCTAAAAAATTTCAACTAATTCCATAATCATTTGATCATTCAAATTGACGTAAACAATTGTAGGCCGTTAGATTAAATTAAAACGAATATTGTGCTAATCAAATAGTTAAACGTTTTTTATTTGGGCTAATTTTTTGTAGGATTCATATGTGGGTAAGTAACTAGGTAATGAGTGGCTTTGATTGTCAAAATACATGCTAGAACTAAAAACATCCTCGCTTTAAAAGTTTAAGGAGGTCCTATACACACACACACACATCCTCACACCAGAGGCATCCCCAATGACTTTCTCTTTCCAGCAAGTCCGCCGAATACCAGTTTACAGCCGAGATCGATCTTGTCTGAAGTTTTGGGTGATGGTTGCTGCCCAGACCTCTAAATCGATCTCCATGGCCTTTATCTTCATCGGGGATGCCTCTGGTCCCCGATCACTTTCTCTTCCCGGCGAGATCGATTTGAAGGTCTGGGCAGCAACCTCCACTTAAAACTTCACATACGATCGATCTCGTCGGAAAACTAGAATTCGGCGGACGCATCGGGGAGAGAAAGTGATCGGGGACGCCTCTGGTGTCCACTCAGGTGGAGGCGCGCCGTCGTCGGCGTCGGACGGTGGAGAACGGAGGGACGTTCATACTTTAAGGGCGTGTGGACGTCCGCCTCTGATCCGGACTGTATATATATATTTTCAACTCCCCTACATGCATGCAAGCATGCCGACCAGATTCTAATTATATTATTGGCTCGAACCACCATGTAAGTGGCATATCCGCATATAGCTAGTAGTCTGGAACCACATAATAATTACTCATAGAGCATCTCCAACAATATGAGTTATTTTTTAGCTAAATTTGCTATAGTTGTAAAATTTAGTTATTGATATAGCAATTGTGCTCCAGCAGTAATAGTTATTTGTGATTTATTTGATAAGTTTTGATCAATCATGAACTAATTAACACATGGACAAAATGAGGAAAGAGAACATAGCTTTTGCTTTAGTAATCCATGACTGAATTGCTAAATTTAGCAACCCATCTTAGCAATATTTAAATTTAACTTTTCCACAACTATTCTGCTAGCTAGAGTTGATTTTTTGCTACAAAAATACATATATATAGCTAAATTCGAGTTTAACTACTCTTGTTAATTAGAGATGCTTGTCAATATCCAAGTAATGATTGATCCCAATTCCCAAGTACGTTAACCCGCATGCAGGTAGCTCCAGCTATGAGCCTTTCTTTGAATCTGTGGTGGCTGGTGAGTTGGATAATGTAAACAAGTGTTTTGCAGCACTACATGATGATCCCAATGTACTAAGATTCAGAGTTCCCGAGGTCGGATACACGGCACTTCATTGTGCAGCATTGAAGGGGCATTTGGAGATTGTGAGAAAGTTCGTTCTATTGATGACACCAGAAGATATGGAAATAAGAGACATCAATGGTTACACAGCTCTTCAATTAGCAGTAGACATTGGACATGTAAATATTGTGAAAGAGTTGTTGCTGAAGATGAGGCCAGAAGGTTTGGGGAAAAAAAACACAAAGGGTGCTACAGCTCTTCACACAGCTGCCAAACTTGGGAATGTGGAAATTGTGAAAGAGTTGGTTAAAAAAATGCAAAAACAAGATCTGGAGATTAAAAATCAATCAGGTTTTACAGCTTTAGGTTATGCCCTAATGGCACGCAACGAGGGCGAAGACAAATGCACTGAAGCAGAGATGATCAAAATGGCTGAATATATGGTTGAAAAGAACCAGGAAATACTAACAATGGTCCTTCCGCCCAACAATTTAATTCCAGTTGTAGAGGTTTGTAACGAGTTTAAATGGGATGTGGTTCGTTATCTATGTTCTGTTACTCCACTCGAGGCTTTAATGCCTCCAAAGAACGCATCACAGGGTGCTACCCTTATTTGCTGTTGTTTAGAACAGCAGAAGTTTGGTAAGCACGTATGCATCAGTTTTTGAAATTTAACCCCTAATTCTATAATTATTCAATTGCTGCATGTAATAATCCGTTCTCTCTACTTTAGATATTGCGAGGGATTTACTTGCACGTTGCCCAAGCTTGGCCACTGTTGCAGATTTACGTGGAGATGGAGATGATTCTCCTATCTTGGTATTGTCTCGTATGCGTCCTGTATTCTTGAGGGAATTCGAAATGCAACTCAGATTTTGGCAAAAATGGATCTATAAAAGTAAGTACCATATACAATACTTTTTTTTCTTTTTTTTTTCTTTTTTCGGAGAGGAAACTGACTATGTATAAAAAGGAACCATAGATTACCATAAGTCTGCTTCTAAGAATTAATAGAATATAATGAAAAATAGTTTGTGTTTCTACGCTCTTTTTTGATAGGTATAAGAAAACCGGCTGTTTCTAAAGACCTTCCTGATCTTTCTCAAACTGTTCCTACAAATGTTTCAAACTCACAAGATGATCAAGGCAGTCATGAGGATCCCATTATTTCACGTAAGTTGAATTTTCTCTTATTAGCTAGCTTAATCTCTTATATAAACAAATTAGTCAAAAAAGAAAAAGACAAACGATGCTCAGATTTAGTGAACATGTAAAAACAGAATTTGTCCTCGTTAAAAAGTATATAAATTCAAATACATATCTGTCTGATTCTAACCTTGATAGCTGTATTTTTCTTTGATAGCTGTAAGCATACAACCTCAGGCTGATTCTAACCTTGATGAAGTTTCAATAAACGTTTCAAACATAGAAGTTAATCAAGGCAATCAGAAGCTTGTCCTTAGCTCAGGTAAGTTGCATGTGCTCTGTTGATGCTTAAGATTGGTTATCCATGGTCAATAAAGGGCCACGATCCGTATGTACTTCATTGGTTGGTTTAAGATTAAACTCAGACATATAGTTCACAATAACAAGGAAATTCTTACATCAAATGAGCAGTCAATTAATATCTTCGATCTACGGTTTTTCTTCTTATTATAGTTATAAGCTTACTGTCACTTCCGGCTGATTCTGAAGTTAATCAAGCTAGTCATGCGCATCTCAGCCCAGGTACATCTCTACATCTCTAATTAACTTCAGTTCCTTATTCAAAGAAAAAAAAAAAACGATTTACATATGTCAAGAAGACTACTGTTTATCTGTTGAATTCGAAATTTCACAATACAACTTGTTAATGGTCTCCTTGAACTCCAGGTCCAGGGTATGCTATTGTGCTTAAACTTTCTGTTTTACTTATTTATTGAAATTTTGGTTATAAGTTATTTAAAACCGTAGCTAATACCAACATATCTGAAAATGATATGCAGTAATGTTATTCAGCGGACTTGTGAACGGTATTCTTGAACTTTCGGGTATGGTACTGGTATATATTGCTTTTCTTTTAATTTTGAGGAGTGTTTTAGTCTAGTACTCTCACAGCAAAATATGAATGCTTGAAGTAACGAGACATAAAAAATTAGAGTGCAAAAATCAACCCGTTTATTTTTCATTAATGTTGTGGTTAATAATTATCAGTTATTTCGAATCTACCTACGTAGCTGATAATGGTTCTTAATTTTCTGATATTTTAGGAATCAATCTTATACATAAAACGAAGTCTATCCATGATCAAATCGTTGAATGTATACGGTATATGGGTAAAGCGACAAGTACTGAGCAACTTGACCTTGCCATGGTGAAAAATTCAATCTTTGAAGCTGTAAAACAAGGAGACGTGGACTTTGTTACTCACATGTGTAATGAAAATCGCCAGCTTGTTGATGTGTACGATGAAGAAGGGAGGACCATATTTCATATGGCCATTGAATGTCGTCAAGAAGAAATTTTTAATCTCATATTTGGGCTGAGCGATCAACTGAGAAAAGAGTTTGGCCGTAATTTTACATTCTCAAAAAATAGTATGCTACACAGTGCAGGAAATTTACCTCCACCTTCATTATTTAATCATATTCACGGTGCAACTTTACAAATACAACGAGAACTGCAATGGTTTCAGGTCAGAATTCTTCTCTATTATAATTTTACTTATATCCCTATCTATCAAAATATTTTCTTTAGAAACTAACAACAATGAGATGGTGTTCAGATCACTGTAATTTTAAAACAATGAATCTTTTAGTGGTATGGGATTTTAATCTTCTTCATATTGAAATACAGGAGGTGGAGAAGGTTGTACCTCCAGGAATGCACGAGTGTCGAAATACATCAGAAAAATCAACAGCTCGTGAACTATTTCATAGAAATCACCAGAAATTGACGGAGGAAGCAGAAAAATCAATGAAAGGAACAGCAGCTTCTTGCACAGTTGTAGGCTCTCTCATTATCACCATGATGTTTGCGGCAGCATTTACAGTTCCTGGTGGAACCGATAGCGCCACAGGCTTTCCCGTATTCGTGGACAAAAGTTTTTTCATGGTTTATATAATTGCAGACACTGTGTCACTCGTTATGTCCACCACTTCTGTCTTGATATTTCTGGGAGTTCTCACGTCACGTTATGCAGAAGATGATTTTCTTAATAATTTGCCCACAAAGATGATGATAGGCCTCTTCACTCTCTTTGTCTCCATTGTCACCATGATGATGACATTTTATTGTGGCCTTGTGCTGATGCTTCGTGGAGAACACTCATGGATCGTTACTCCGAGCGTTGTGGTTGCCAGTGTTCCAGTCATTTCGTTTGCTTGCATGCTCTTTCCCCTCCTTGTTCAGACTTTCAAATCTACATATGGACGAGGAATATTCGGAAGGAAAGTCGAGTGCCAGAGATGGTCGCAGAGCACTAAAGTGTGAAGCGCAGCTATTCATGACTTACAGGTACTAAGCTGTAAGATTTCAGGAATAAAGTGATGTCTCAGATACTGGCCGGCATACGTACTGCAGCCATGTTATCGGATACTCTCACAACTTTGAGATTCCTAGCTTGCGATCCCTGTACAGTTTTCTGTTTGATTCAAGCCCACGCTTCGAATCAGTTTTAAGCCATGCCAGTGAATCAGTGATTGATGGCGATAGACACCACTCACCAGTAGGTTGTCATACTTGTGTCCTCGATCTAATGATCATCCTTTGTGCTGGATTTCGTCTTTGTCTATAAAACTGCGATATTTTTTTTGTTGTAATGTCCTTTTCGGTGGTATTTGAAAACCCTCGAGGTTGGCGGGAGGACATGGTTCGGTATTGGATGAATGAAGGCTTGTGTGTCTCAGTGTCTCTGGAGTCTGGACTCAGTGGACTGCTAAATTAGACCTTATATCCATATTTAAGCTAATCAAGCCTATATAAAAAATAGGTGAAAAAAAAATTCCCCTCACTATGTATCATCGAAAGACTCACTTCCATCTTTAATGAAATTATTTCATTTGATAAAAAAATAAAAAATAAAAAATAAAAAATAAAAAATAAAAAAACGTATAGATCCGTCCATGTTTGACATTGGTGAAAATAAAAATTTGACATAGGTTAAATAAAAATTTGACATCGGCTGTGTAGCCCATGTTTCCCACTATTAGATCCGTCCTTGCCTAGAGTTCGCTACATATATAGGTGCTTGGCTGGTCCAAATATTTCACGTCGAAATCAAATAGACAAATATGTTACTATGGCAATCAACCTCTATATAAGTTAAATCTCCAGACAACGAGTACTAAACTCACTCGCCCCATTGAGAGAGGACTCTAGACTTAGAGCAAGTCCACCCTCTGAGTCATCGTTGGGAAGGCTTGGGTCATGTGTGAGACCTGGGTCGCCACGTGGTAGTGATCTTAGGATGCATTTTTCACCCACGATTTTAGTTTGGGGATCGTCACGTGGCAGTGACTGTTTAATAAATTTTCTATTTGGTATTTTATATGTTTGGTTTATTTTTGAGTTTTTCCTGAAATGTCGAGTCTTCGATTTAAGGCTCTTGTGTGGTGGTACGCGTCGACACGAGGTCACCGACGTATTCGGATTATTTTTCGGTACGTCGAACTATTTTCTGTGTTTTCTCAAAGTTTCGATAAAACAAAATTATTTTTCAGAAATTAGAAATTCGTGATTAATTCTCAACCGTTTGATCTCTTCATTTTAAATATGGGTCGTTCACTCTCTCTATAAAAACTCAACTCAGATCAACTGACCTAAATCAGGTCAACTCTTTCTTCTTCGAAGACGACCGAGCTGTGTTGCTCTCCGACCTCCCAAGACGACGCAATTGATTCCGGCCACCCCACGGCGCCTGACTTGGCCAAAACCTTCCTTTTTCTTCTATATCCTAAACCCCCATCATCAATTTCACATGCATTCACCGTGGTGATCGAATCGACTCCGTGAAGCTTTTGCTTTTGCTTTTCCTGCTAGCTAGGATTTGGGTTTCCGGTAGCCAAATCGTGTTAGAGGTATGGTTGTGATCACCTTTTCCTTTTCTATCTTCTTTACCCTTAATTTCACTAATTGCTTCTATTCTTTAAAAACATCATTTTCTCTGCGTTTCTGGGATTCGTCAGTGATCTTCCACCGACGGCACCGTCCAAGCTTCCCGACATGCGTTTGTGGCACGAGTCTCGCTCTCTCTGATTCGGTTGTGACAGAGACGCGTGAGAGCAACACGTTGAGGCATGGGCGTCACAGTGCCACAATGTGGCCGATGTCATCTGGTGGGGTGCAGACGAGTTGATGTGGCTCGGAAGGCCCAGGTCGTCAAAATCCTTTGCCTGGGTGATGGGTCTGACTAAGGTGATGACCCAGGCTAGGAAGCACGGAAGCTTGCCTTCCATCACGTTTCGCGCTTCCGAAGCGGAAGCGCGATTTCGAAAAAAAGGTGTTTTGGAAGCGTCATGGAAGTGCGCTTTTCCAAAGTTGGAAGCGCCACTAAGGTAAAAGGAAGCATGGGTAAATTAGTCATTTTGATTAAAACCTAAATTGATACCTAAATAACCCACTTTGCCTCTAACTTCAAAGTCTCATTTTGCATAGCCAACATCTCGTTCTGCATATCCTCTTAGGCCAAAATCTCCCATAGTCGCACTTTAACCTTCCTTCCTTCAATCCGCCTCTCCATCTCGACCTCTCCACCAAGTTGACTCCATTTATAGGTTTGTGTTTCTCTTCTCTTTAATTCTTCTTCGAGTTCATGTATTGCAGATTTGTGTAAGGTAATTTAATCGAACAAATAGATAGATAAAGTAAAAGGTTTATGTTTCATGTATTGTAGATTTGCAGTAGTAAGAATGGTTGGGTTGTGGGCATGCTAGAACTCTAGAAGGCTAGCTAAATAGGCAAAAGAGCAACTAAAAGCAAAGTGAAGGTACGGGACCTTACCCATGCTTTGATCTCACATTTTCCTTTTTGGTTGATCAAATTATACATTGCTAGCTTAAGCTCAAGGTCTGTTGATCAAATTATTGATGTTTTTTTTTTCTTTAGGAATATGAGTTAGGCACCTAGTAGTATTGGTTCTGGTTCTGCTGCAAGTGTTAATGCCGGGTCACTTCCGTTTGAACCCGGTGTTGTGGATGACAAAGCTCCTTTGTGGATTTATACAAATAAGATTGAAAAGATTCTCGGGGGAGGATCTTGGAGGTTTGAATGTAAGTTTTGCAACACCACATATGTTGGAGCTCATAATAGAGTTGTTTCACATTTGTTGAAGGATGGTGGAAAAGGTGTCAAAGCTTGCTCGAAGGTCACTCCTCAACAACTAGCTAATATGAGCAAGTTACTGAATGATTGCAAAGAAAGAGTCAAAAATACAGCCCCAAAATCAGTTCCATTGCCTTCATCATCGAGGAATGCAACAACTTCTTCACTTGATTATGATATGAGTTTTACATAGTAATCCAACATCAAGTGAAGTGGCCCCAAAGAAGAGGAAGGGAATGGGTACGGCTTTGGAAAAAGCATTTCAAAATAATTCTAGGGAGCAATGTGATGGTGAGATAGCTAGAATGTTTTACACAAGTGGCTTGTCTTTCAACCTTGCAAGAAATCCTCATTACCGTAGGTCGTATGTGCGTGCTTCCAACATTCCAGGATATGTTCCACCCGATTACAATGCATTGAGGACTACACTTCTTCAAAAAGAAAGGAAGAACATTGAACTTCATTTACAGCTGAAAAAGGACTCATGGAAAGCTAAAGGGGTGAGTATATGTAGTGACGGTTGGTCTGATCCGTAAAGGAGACCCATCATTAACTTGATTGCTGCAAATACGAATGGTCTGATGATGTTGAGGGCAGTAAATAGTCAAGGTGAAGTGAAAAGTGGTGAGATGATTGCCGAGTTGATTATAGAATGCATAAAAGAGGTTGGTTATAAAAATGTGGTTCAAGTAATCACCGACAATGCTTCTAATTGTGTGAAGGCTGGTGCACTTATTTCAGCCAAGTATCCTACTATCTTCTGGACACCATGTGTAGTACATACCTTGAACCTTGTTGTGAAGAATATATGTGCACCTTCGCTGCATACAAGAAACAATGATGATGTGTATGATGCTTGTAAATGGATAGGGTCTCTTGCGGATGATGTTTCAGTCGTCAAGAATTTCATAATGAACCATGGGATGAGGTTGGTGATGTTTATTGAGCACCGCGACCTTAAGCTCCTTATAGTTGCTTCAACCAGGTTTGCCTCCACACTTGTGATGTTCAAAAGATTTAAGAAAATAAAATCTGGTTTGCAACAAATGGTAATCAGTAATAAATGGGATGATTACAAAGAAGATAATATGAGAAGGGCCGCAGTGAAACAGAAGATATTGGATGAGATGTTTTAGGATGAGCTTGATTATGTTTTATCTTTCACTGAGCCCATATATAGTATGATTAGACGTTCAGATACCGATAAGCCGTCTCTTCATTTAGTGTATGAATAGTGGGAAGATATGATTCAGAATGTGAAGAAAAGAAGCAACTACATGAGGATTCAAGTTTTTGGAATGCTGTGCATAAGGTATTGATGTCTCTCGTTGGAGCAAGAGCACACCTCTGCATTGTATAGCGCATTTATTAAATCCCAAGTAAGTTTTCCTATGTGAATTGATTATAGTTTTCCCATGTGAATGTTGTAAGCTAATTTTACTAGACATGTGAATATGTTAAGCATTGAGTTGATATGTGGATTGAAATCATTAGTAATATGGAATGTCTAGTGATATGTGAATAATGTTCATCAATTTCATATTACACATATTGTTACTGGACATGTGAATTCATTAGTAATATATATGGAGTTGATAACTTATATTTGAGTATTGAAAGCAAATGAATATTTACAGAAAATATAACTTTTCAATATGGTATGGATTATCAATTATTTTGTCATGTTATTTATTTAGGTATTACAGTCCGGAATGGCTTGCAGAAGATAGTACCTGAAAAGCTCCTCATCAATATATTGATATTACTAGAGAAAGAAAAAATTGCATTTTGATGTATTATGATGATGCAGATCAGCGAAGAGACGTTAACGTGGAGTACTCTAATTTTTCCTTGTGTATGGATGATTTTTGTAATGTTGATGCAATGCATGATAGGTCCCTCTTACACCCTTTGAAATGGTGGGCAGTTCATGGAGTTTCAGCACCAAGGCTTCAAGCCTTAGCATTTCAAGTTGCTTGGGCAACCATCTTCATCTTATGTTACGAAAGGAATTGGAGTACTTATAAGTTCATACATTCCGCAACAAGAAACAAGATTACTCCACAAAGAGCGAAAGATTTGGTATTTGTACATACCAATCTTCGCCTTTTATCTAGAAGTAGCGATTCTTACAAACAAGGTTTGACTCAAATGTGGGATGTTGGAGGTGATCAATTGATTCATTAGATGAAACTAATCTTGGGAGGCTCGAGTTTGAGGATCTTTCTCTTGATGAACCATCGTTGGAGGTTGTTTTGTTTGATCATGTTCATGAGAATGAGGATGATGTCCTTGTTGATTAAGTGGACTAGTGTTTATTTTTATTTGAGTTATTTGATTATAGAACAATAACTTTGAATTTGCTATGAATTTGGCAATGACTTTGAATTTGCTATTTATTTATTTTTGTATAATCAAATACATATATATATATATATATATATATTATTTTATTCAGATGCTTCCAAAACGCTTCGCTTCCAACAAATTTTGAAAAAAAACGCTTCCACGTTTCTGCTTCCGATTCCATGCAACATAGGACCCAGGTATAACCCAGATGAAAGAAATTTCATGGGTGGAGGGAGATTTTTTCTGGCTGAGTCTTCGTTTGACATGACGAAGGCCTGGGTCTTGCTTTTGGGGTTGAGGTGGACTTGCTCTTAGAGAGAGATGCATATATAAGATGGTGGCCTCTTAAAGCATACATATTGATAGATTGTATGCTGATTTTTTTTTTTTGTATCGGGTAAACAAATAGTCTTTCATGAGTCAAACTCACAACCTCTCAGGCTCTCACTTATTAAAGAGAGACTATGCCGCTAAATCAAATGGTACTAAACTTTGTATGTTGATATTTGATTAGTTTTTTTGTGCTCACTTGATTTAATTAGTTTTATTCAAAATGAAATGCAGGAGGTCGAGAGTATTGTTGCGGTGCCACTGCATAACTCCCGAAAATCCGAAATAGAGATAGTTTAACAGCTCGTGAACTATTTCATTAGAATCATGAGAAACTGATGGTGGAGGCAGAAATATCAATGAAAGCGCTAGCATCTTCTTGTACAGTTGTAGGTGCTCTGATTGTTACCATAATGTTTGCCGCATCATTCACAATTCCTGGCGGAAACGATGACACCACAGGCTTTCCGATTTTAATAGATGAAAACCTTTTTTTTGTGTTTCTAGCTTCAGATACTATATCCCTCGTTTCTTCAACTACTTCAGTCATTATATTTTTAGGATTCCTCAGGTCACGTTATTCAGAAGAGGATTACCTCAAAAACTTGCCTACAAAGATGATGATAGGTCTTTTCTCCCTTTATATCGCCATTGCCACCATGATGATCGCATTTTCTTGTGGTCTGATCATTATGCTTCATAAAAAATATCCATGGATTGCTATTCCAGGCATTAATTCTAGTTGCTTGTATCCCAGTGGCCACATATTTGTGTGGATGCTGTTTCCCCTCCTTGTTCAGACTTTCATTTCTACTTATGGACCTGGAATATTCAACAAGAAAGTCAAGCGGTGGTATTGAATTCTGGTGCTAATCGTGGTGTGTAACTGTGTATCTCTGGATTTTCTCTGTTTAGAAATTGGTATTGAACAACAGACTGGAACAAATTATTGTAACTATGTATATATTCAGCATTTCAGCTTAAGCTGTCTAATGTCTATATAATTTTGTGGCAACATATCTGGCTCAATTTTGAACTGCTTGATAGTTTGAGTTTGTGGAAATCGGCTAGTTTCACCGGAAAATTGTTGTTGCACTATTGATTCTTTGTACCATGCATGCATGTGGTTATCGGATCAAATTGAAAAAGAATCAATACAATGAAATTAGTGGCTAATATGGCGATTAAACACTCCAGGACCCATAATGCAGACAAAACAAGGATTAACGATTAAAAATGTTCAACTAAAAATTCGTCAATAACATACTGTGTGTCAGTGTGTCTGTGTCTAAAGAAACGATTTGAAATTGATCTGTAATCCTTCTGCAGTGGATAGTTGAAACTGGCAAACAAGTATAGTGCAATTTCAAGCTGCTTCTGGTTTGATCAGATCGATACTATAAATGTACGTTCCTTGCAATCCAAGCTTACTTTCTTCTGTGCTTTGGTAAGTAGATATATCTTTTGCTGGATTTGGTGCTTGCTAAATTGAAGAGAGTTTTCTGTAGGATTGATCTAGATACATGTGATTATTATTGTAAAGCTCGATCCCAAGGAGTGATATCAGAGAAGAATAGAGTAGTGCATTGGTTCTAAACAGTTGAGTGGGTGGCCGTATGGTTTTGAAAGCAAAAAAAAAAAAAAAAAAAAAAAGGAAATGCATATTGTAGATAGTCCAAAGTAATGTTGTCGGCTAGATATGTTTTTCCATTTCTAGCTTTCAAGATTTGAATAAACCCTTTGGAGAACATAACAGCTGGACACGGTTGGCTTTTGGTACTACTCAGTTTCATGAGTTGTTTCAACCTTTTCTATAGAAGAAAGCAAACGTGTACAACATGACAGACTCACAATGGCTGTTCATCACTACCCAAATATAGGAACTAGCAAAAGGCCAGAGCTTGTGGTCGTATAATTGATCCCCTTCCATATGTTAATCTTAGCTGTTTTGTTTGTTCATGTGTTTAAAGGAGACTCTCATATTGGTCTCTCTGCTTCAAACTTGGCTATTCTATATATATGCTTTGCCAGACGAACTGAAGCAATCGTCGGCAATTCAAATTGCAGGCAAGCATCTCAAACTCAAAGTATGGGGGATAAAGATGAAGCGTTTCGGCTTGGTCCTCCAGGATCCAACTCAATTTTATGGATATATATAACAGTATTGATACAATTCCTACTTTCCTAGAATCCTAGGAATGGTCTGCTGTTGATTTTGCTGTTTCGTAACAGCTGGACATTTTGAAGTGCTTGCAGTATATATCATCAAATTCCATTATGTACGTGTTTTAGTGCCTTTCTTCAGATAGCATACACTTGTCTTTTTTCTCAATAGAAATTTCCTTGAACTTTCATGTTAATAATAGACTGTTTATGTCAGACAATATTGGATTAGTTCAGTGAATTGATAACATATCAATCACGGCATCTGGATATGGAGATGCATTGTTTTTTTTTTTTTTTCTTTTGCCAATTCTAGGTAACGCTTTGTTGATAAAGGTCAAAACTGATTAATTGATTGGTGATATTTTTGATTTTTCTGAAAAAAAGTCGGTGTGACCGTTCTTAAGCTTTGATTAATAAAACTATAAAATATAAGAAGGGACATAGAGTCTAAACCCCAAATTATAATAAATAACGTATTCTAACTTACGTATTATTAACTACCTTTTTTTTTTTGTAAAACGGTGACATAATAAAAAGTTGATTGTAAAAATGTGTAATTTAGTCTAAAGAATTTTAACGGTAAACACTACATATTTGTTCCTCTTATATATATCATTAGAGAAATTAACGACCATTAATTTGTGGCTGCCAAACTCAATAAGTTTTCTCAAATTAGTACGGAAAATTTCAAAATCAATGTCTGGAAAAATGAATTTCATCAGTATCTACCACCTGAGCCTGAGCCTCCTCCCTATATTAAATTCGGAAAGAAAAAAGCAAGAGTTGAGAGAAATAATTGTGTTTAAAATGAAGATCTGGTTTTCTTTTACATATTTTTTTTCTTTTACAAAAAAGTTGAGAGTAATTTTTTTTTCTTCTA
>NC_020495.1:12433157-12439121 GCF_000184155.1 Fragaria vesca subsp. vesca | reverse complement strand
CTCTACTCCTCCTCTCTCTCTCTCTCTCTCTCTCTCTCTCTCTGCATGAAAATCAAAGATCAAAACAAAGAAGAAGAAGAAGAAGAAGAAGAAGAAGAAGAAGAAGCAAGGTAGCAATATGACAACAAACAAAGCAGGAAGCTCATCAGCATCAATCGAAGGTACCCTTGAGTGTTGCATGTGTGGGGATTTTGGCTTCTCCTACGAGCTTTTCCAATGCAAGGCCTGCCAGTTCAGATCCCAGCACAGGTAAAGTCATACTCTTAATCCCTGTTATTTCAATTAACTTGTTCATATAGTTTCTGGTTATTGAATCAGAAAACCATATAGGTACTGTAGCAATCTTTACCCAAAAGCAGAGTCGTACAGACTTTGCAATTGGTGCCTCACCCAGAAAGAAGAAACAAAAGAAAAGTCACAGAACTCTTCAAATTCTTCATCTTCATGTAAGAAAGACCAACCCCATCAAGAACAACTTCATCATAATCATGATTCCAAGGTCAACAAAGTGAAAAAGAATTCACCAAAAGCCAGCCATGATCATCATACATATGGTTCTGGTCTAAGAGGCAGCATGAAGCTTCAGCCAAGCGGCCCTATAAAGAAGCAGAGATCACTTGATCATCATCAGAATCAGGTCTCATCATCACCAAAATCTCCATCTCAGGCCAGAAAGAGGATCATCACAAATGGAGCAAACGAGGAGGCTGAGAAGATTAGGAGGACAAGATCAGAAGAGATATCAAACATAAACAGAATCAACAAGCATGGGATCACAAGGCAGGTGTTTAGGAACAAGGTGAGGAGGTACAAGCTTCTGGATGAGGTTTCAAGTCAATGACCCCAGTTGACTTGGCTCCTTGCGAACTACCATTCCTATTTTCCTTTTTCTCAATTTTATTTTATAAAAGGCATTTGCATAGGAATATAGATGGTCCATGAATCATGATACATACAGTTTGGTTAAATGTACATAAGCTATGGGATTGATAGGTGTAGTGGGAGGTGATCTTGACGATTATTTACTTTCTTTTTTACTTCCATATTACATAGTAATTTGTAAATAAATGTGAACATTATAAGAGTTCGTCGCGCAGTGTATGAAATATGTATGAGATAAATACAATCGGAAATGACATAAAATGAGACTTTCTTGTTTTTTCTTGGAATGATCCAAGTCAAGATAGGTATGCCTTATTGCAATTGGCCTGAGAACCATCTTTGACGCGTAAATAGACAAAGAGATTTGGTATTTCTTCAACTATGAACCAGAACTTCCTAAGGTAAAACTAAATAAGTGATTATATGGCATTATGCACAAGCCACAACCAAATTATAGGTAGGTGGAATCAAACCTACTATCTAGCTACATTTCTACTCTTACTATCAAAGCCTTTTGTTTATTCAATGTCTCAAAGGGAGGCTATCTGAAGATTCCAAGTTGCTCTTAAGGTTCAAGAACAAAAGAAAAAAGGTGAAGAGCAAATCGAACTCTCCGGATGTTGTTGAAACTACACAGATTCCAGTAGGAAATATATTACCACTTCTTTTCTTTGGAAAATTGTATATAAGTGAAGGAAATCAGTAAAATATATTGGAATAAGTTGACTTGGTAAAAGGCAAATCCAAACTTCTATCATTTTCAATTTGATCTGATTGGAAAATGGCAAAATCATTCTGGCAGATACAGCTTCTTTCGTTTAGTTGTAGCCTACCTGGGATGAATTTTTCTAACTGTAATGTAAATAACGTCCTCTCATATCATCTGGAAACTGAAAACTTATACAATGTTTTGATGATTTGTAAAGATAATGTATTAAAATTTAAGCGGTGGCATGACTCACAAGTCACAGGTCTAAATTGAATTTGGATTCTTTTGGAACAAGCTAGCTTATCTGAGAAGGTTAAACAAAACATATTGCTGACAAGCAAGAGCTTACTCCACCAACGTACAGAACTACAGAAGCTGAAGTGAAGGGAAGGGAAGGCATAGGATTCGGTTTTTTTTTTTTTTTTTCGATTAAGAAAAACTAACATTACAAAGAGAAGCCTCGCATACAGCCATAGCCTAGCAGATTGTTGGACAATTAGAGGAGGAAGAAAATGAGATTGACGAAAGATGAGATGGTTTCGAGATTGCCATATATAATAGCAGAGATGAAGGACTTGAGGAAGGAGGGAGGGATTGGAAGTAATCAAGGAGTTAAGCCAGGATATTAAACTAGAGTTGGGAGGAGAAATGCGGGCTAAATTCCATACTTGTTGTGTAAGGAAAAGATGATCTATAGATTCCACAGAATTGAGACATATAGGACAAGAATCTGGGATATCAGGGGAAAAAAGCATGAAGTCTTTGTCTCGTTTTTAGAGAGGAAAGAGCATGAAGGCACATGATCGTTGTGAGGCAAGTCTCAAATGAGATTATCAGTTCTTTTGCACTTTAGATTGTACGTGTTGAATATTAGTAACCGAAAATCGTAGGTATTCGTTAACAGCTAATATAAATAGATTTGGAGAGGCCAAAAAAGCTTCAAGTGAAATTTTCGGCATAATGCCCTCCATTCTCTATGTTAGAAATTTTATCGATTATGTTAGGGTAACATTAAGGTTTCCGGCCTAGACCCTCGAAAACCTTAATGCGAAATGTGAAATGTTAAACTAATGCGAAATGCTCTAACTATTTATTACATTCGTTACAGTATAACATCTGCCCATTTTGACATCTTCATTAATCGAATTCGAGTTAGAGAGTTCCCAACATGATGCTCACCCACTAAGACCACTTGCGGTTGTTCTCTTTGTTAAATATAGATGAATCCAACAGAATCTCCAAACAATGTACTAATTTAGTTGAAAATTGAGTGCGACATTAGTGACTTTACAAAACTCCGTTTTGGTGCCAATAATTTTATAGATAGATTCATGAGTTGTCTTTATCATTTCTGGTGGAAAAATGGTAGTATTGATCATCTGGTTGGAAAGCTGCACCTAATTGATTGATGATCAATTGATCATGTGAAATTTTTTGTAAATCAAATGATGGCGATGGGCTAGCCAGTATTAGTAATTGGTACAAAATAGAATCATCACATTATATTATTATTATTATTTTGAAAATATCACACTATATTATCTTTCGTCGCCAATGGTCCAATATGATGAAACTAATTCAGTTCAACAACTCGTACCTAATTAATCATGATCTTACTGTTGCTCAAGTTTTAAATAATGGTGTTTGGGACTTCTCTGCCATTCATTCTTTTTTGAATCAAGATACTATTGCTGCTATTCAGGCTATTCTTTTGCCTCTATTTCCGGCCTCAGATGAGTTTGTTTGGGTCCTACTGGCTGCTTCATGCTGATACTATTAATCATCCCAGACAAAAATTATTGCATACTACGTGGAAATTAAATGTTCCTCCTAAGGTCAAAATCTTTGCCTGGTTTTTAATTTTTAATCGTCTTAAAACCCGGGATCGATTACATGGATTTAATCCTACGATACCTTTACTTTGCCCCCTTTGTAGGACTCATTCTGAATCAGTTAATCATCTTTTTATGCATTTCCCTAGTACTTCTAATGCTTGGGCACTTTCTGGTTTTCCTGCTCCTCCTAGTAACTCGGCCATGTGTTTTTTAGATTGGATCAATACGTTTATCAATAACCCCCAGGGGCTTTCCAAATTTCTCATGTTTTGTTACACTTTATGGCGCTCTCGTAATAATGCTATTTTCCGTCATCCACCTACTTTTTCGGCTCAAATTGCCTTTGGTGCTGCTAAACAACTTGCTTTGTATCAACATGCTAATTCTGTGGTTCCTCACTCTCTAACTCATCCTTCTCTACAGGCTATTACTAATATTAAATGGCAGCCCCCTCCTCCTACTAAACTAAAAGTTAATTTTGATGGTTCTGTTATACCACCTTCTCGTGCAGCTGTTGGCTTTGTAGTTCGTCAGTCTGATGGTCTTCCGATCATTGCAACTAGTCAAAATTTAGGCCACATGGATATATTATTGGCTGAGGCGGTGGCTCTTAGAGATGGCCTTCAACTCCTTTCTCACCACACCTCCCAGGATTTACTTGTTGAAGGTGACTCTAAGCTCTTTATCGATGCTCTCACAGGAAGAACCCTTGTTCCTTGGCGCATTAAAAGGATTGTCTATGATATCATCACCTTATCAGCTCAGTTCCACTCGGTCTTTTTTAAACATGTTTGGAGAGAAGCAAACTTCTTGGCAGATAATTTTGCTAAATTAGAGCATTCTATTACTAGTCCTCAGTTGTGGGTTTCTTCTCTTCCTCTTTCCTCGACCTCTGCCTTCCACCTTGATCTTTTTAGGGGCAGTTGTAGTCGAGGTTTTTCGTTGTAATTTATTTTCATCATCAAAAAAAAAAAAAAAACAACTCGTACCTAATTCATGTGCATGCTCTTATCTTCCAACAGAAGATTGTTTCTAGATCTTGGGCCACCATATTTGTTTTAGCAGTACAAATCGAGGCCATTATATGGCAGGCCCAAACCGTTTATTTTCAATTAGAAACACCTGGTCTTTCCCTCTGTGCAATCTACTAATGCTACGGATGCACTTTTGACACCAGAATGCAGAAGACAAACGGGCACTGCTAACTTTGAGAATTCTAAGGCCTCAATGCCATCAATTTACGGTAGTTATATAAAGACCTTGGGGTACTTTAAACTATTGGGATCTATATTTTTGATCAACTTATAAAAGCCTATTGTATGAACTTGATTTTCTCTACAATTGGGAAATCATATCAAACTATGAATAACTCAAATCATATTCATGGAAGACATATAACACTAGAATTAAGAACAAAGAAATTTCAAACTTGATATACTTATTAGAAGTAAAATAGCTACTTATTGAATCTTCATCTTGGGAGGCAACGATCGTGTTTGGCAGCAGAGCTCGATCAGGTGGTCCTCTATAAAGAAGTTTTGTAGGCAAATTCCATTTATCCGAAGTCAAGAAACAATGACTCCCATCACCACAATAGTATAGGACCGATTCAATTGTCAACCATTCTCCATCTTCTAGTGGAAATCGCTAGGTTGAATAAAGTCAAAAACCGAAGCAGCATCGGCAATATATAAGGTAATGGCATCCCCCCATTGTTGATTTTGATTTAGTAACCCAGATAGAGCCATATCAAATCGTCATGCGCACCAGAAGATCTTCCATTCAAGAATAGAAAATGAACTGCATATATCTAATGCAGTGGTGATATTGGACAGGACTTGACTGGAACTGGAAGTCCCATTTAGTGTTTGCAATTATTTAGATAGGGCTTTGAAATTTCAAATGACCTTTGGCTTCACAGTCGAATCAAACTGAGAAATGTGAAGGTCCTAGAGGGGGGTGAATAGGCCCTGACAACTTTTTGCTCTATCCCGCGCACAAGGATAGCAAAGATTGTGCTATCCTGTTTGCTGTGAGACTAAGTTATGTAAATAAAAAGGCGAGTACTGAAAGTAATAGATATAACACCAGTACGTTTTTTATACGCAGAAACCCTGCAACCAGGGAGAAAAAACTGCGTGCCTCTAACTCTTGAGAGACAAACTATTCCACTATTGTAAAGACACTTCTTACAAGACTCACAACTCAGAGGATGGCACAACACCTAGCCATCCTGCCTAGTCTAACTACTAGCACACAACTGAACTTGCTCTCTTGTCACTCAAGTGTTTTACACATAGCTCGAATCTAAGCTTCTATGCAGAATTCAACTAACACCTTTAGCTAATTCTCAAGGACAGCTTACAACTTGCTTCACACGAACTTAACTAACTACCTTAGCTAATTCTTTATGAAGACTTCTCCGGGTTGTCATCACCTAGACAACTCTCAAGGTATGCATGAACAATGAACAATGAAATGGGTTTTGAAAATGTTTTGATGCTTAGCTCTAAGATTTATAATCAACAAGGAAGACTT
>NC_020495.1:12399409-12424515 GCF_000184155.1 Fragaria vesca subsp. vesca | reverse complement strand
GGCAGCTGTCAAACTTGGTTTTTGAATCACAAAACCCAGCTGGTTCCCAAAGGCTCAAGTTATGTGGTCACGGGTTGGTTTGCCACACCACCCTAGACTAACTTGGAGCTCAAGTACGAATAGACTAATGTTTTGCTAAAAGGTATTCGAAATTCAAACACTCAGAAACTGAAGCAAACACATTTGAATGTGCACATGGTCAGACCCAGTAGATAGAACAGATACAGCAGGGGTATCCGTTTAATCGGGATGGCAAGCACGGCTGCCATCCTTAGTGAATGAATGTGATGCACATGCATGAACTACCTGATGCACATGAGATCTGTCAGGTTCTTCATTCTTCACTTGAGTAGTCTTTGCTACCAGGCTACAACATGTAGCATGTAGCATGTATCCTTGTGTTTTGATCATAAAGGGATAGCCAACAATTCTTGTACCAACAAAATGGCTCCCACTCACAAAGTGTTTGTTAATAATTTGTTTAGTATTTTAGGTTGCCATCTTTTTGGAGTGCCGTTAAAGCGAATCAGATTTTGCCGCCGAGTCACGTTTATGTTTTCCCGAAACTGTAGTGAACCCACTGTCCTGTTATACTTACATTCTCCAAGTTTATCTAGGAAGATCCTATCTCTGGTTAGAGCCCCCCACGTTCTTAGTCTGAGGCCCTCATCAAACTGTAATGAAGGTCACTTGCGAACTGGACTGGCATGGGTTCTTAGTTTATTCATAATCAACATCCAGCTACACAGGTTTCTATTCGGCTGCCATTTTCTCAACTGAACCTTAAATGGGATATATAATTTGGAAGAAGAAACACCAAGAACTTCCCCATACGGATTGCAAAATCAAAAAGTCTTGTACGCCTTAAGATGCAGATGAACCGAACACTGTACCTAATATGCAGTCTCAGTTTTTTATTTGATTCAGTGATACCTATTAGAAGTATTGGAGAGGAATAGATCCCACATCAGAAAAGTGACAAATAAAATATAACTTATATGTGGATGGATCTTATCCAATTGTACCGATGCCTTTTGTGATTAAAACTCAACACCTTAAAGGTGGTTAAGTTGGGACAGTATCGGTACAATATGATCCACGGGCCACGTTTGCCGCTATTTAACATGGTATCAAAGCGGGTCCCTCTCCAATTACTTCTCCAATTCTCATGGGCCCGATTTGGGTTCATTCTCTCGTCCGGTCCGGGATTCTATTCTCTTGCCCGGTTCCGGCTTCTTGTCTCACCATCGGAATGTTCCGATTGGATTGTCACCAAGTGTCCCTTGGTTCGTTCCGTCCCAATTCATTCCACGTGCGGACCTTGAGTCAGGTTGCACGTGAAGGGGCGTATTAGAAGTATTGGAGAGGAATAGATCTCATATCAGAAAAGTGACAAATGAAATATAACTTATATGTGGATGGATCTTATCCAATTGTACCGATGCCTTTTGTGATTAAAACCCAACACCTTAAAGATGGTTAAGTTGAGACAGTATCGGTACAATGTGATCCACGGGCCACGCTTGCCGCTGTTTAACAATACCATCATGTATATATGCAAACGCTATTAATAGAACTAAAACTCAAAAAATTAGTCTAAGTGTTTCAAAGACAAAAGGTGAGGACTCGATGTCGAAGAAGTTACGAGCGTTTAATCTGATCGAATCAAAAATGAAAATGTCAAATGAATGAATTAAGAGTTTTCGGTCTTCATTCTATCTTCACATCTCTAATCCGACGACTTACTCGCTAATAATGCAGGATACGTGGAATCCACTCCCAGCACGCTATCTGTATGAAAATAAAATTGAACAAATAACATGAACATTCGTGGTAATGGTATAGACGACTACAAGAACATTCTCCCTCGTTTAGCTCTAAGATCAGATCCACGACTTCATGACATCATGAACTACGCACTAATACAATAATCGTTCACATAAGGAACACGATGATTCCTATAGATATGTACGTACCCACTCCATGATCAATTAGTTAGTCCTAGAATTACACTCTCACCGCAAACCCTTTATTACATTTGTTGGCTTGTTCCCAAGTCGAGTTAACACAATTTATTACAACCTTCTTGTCTCACCTATCTTACGCATTGCACAACAAACATCTGGGCTCCAGTGGTCTTTTTTATATATATGTTCATCATCATCGTCAATATTCCTACCTCTTTGGATGGAATTGATTCATAAGTTTGTGATGCCAATTTAGAATTGTCATTAATCAAATCCAAACCAATCTGTCACTGTTTTGTTGCAATCAGACAGAAGAAAAGAATGATAAGGAGATAAAATCACAATCCAATCCTGATTTGATAGCTCCATTTTGTTACAACTTTGATTGTGATGATTCGATAAACAACAAACACAAAACGTTAGGGCAGGTTTCTAATCCATTCAATAAAATGGGTACTATATGTCGTCGGAGTTCCAAAACATGTTGTTATATGTGGTGACCAAATGTTAGGTTATAAGATTCCAATAACTAAAATCTGTTTTCTTAGATAAACCTAAGGACAACATATTCTTGTCGAAAGCACATTCGGAAGATGTGTTCAAATTCTGTGTAAGATATACTCCTCACGTAATATATGTTGATGTTGAAATTTAATGTCTAAATTACCATTCAGAGCAAAGAACATAAACAGAAGTAAGTGCACTTTGTTTTTTGCATAGAACTTAATCTCATCAATGATTAGTTTCAGTCACGTACATTTTGCAAATAGTTAAACACTATACGTGCCAATCATAAGTTCACAATATGTTGTACATTCAAACGTAGCAATTTACTGATATTGCATGTAAATTCTATGTATGTTAGTGTACAAAATAATTTTCAATATCTATAAGATCTATTATCTATAACTAAAGATAGAAAATAACGGAATTTCTTTCTTTAAATCCAAAATTCTGATATAGATCTGTGAAAGTATTCAAAATGAAATTGATATGCCACCCGACCATAGCGAAAGGTACATCAAATGATTCCGTCCTTAGCCTTACCATATATCATCCCTTTTTTTATTGGTCAAGATCATCCCCTTGATCATAAGATAATCACTCAATCACAATACCAATTCCAATCCATTTTTTAAAAGAAAAAGAAGAATAAAGTTGATTAGGGTTTGACAGCCATGAGTGGTGAAGCATATGTCTCTTTTTGAGTTAAAAGACCAACCACCCCAAGAAATTCCTGCACGCTTTTGCATGTACACAAACAATAGTTAACTAATTCAAACACTTTGAATCTTTTCCTTCCTTTTCACAAAGCTGTAAATCAAATATACCAATTCGAGAGAGAAAGAGCGACACTTTAAGCCCCCCACTAATGGCCTTTGCCGCTCTTCTTCTCCTCCACCTTTACTTTCCTCACCTTCTCAAACAACCCACCTGAAAATGGGTTACTTCTTCTGCAATGCCGAGTCCGCCGCCGCGATTTGCGACTCCCACAGCTTCAGAAAACCCAAACCCAACAAGCCCATCTCGATCAGGGAGTTCCCCTACGACGACCTCGCCGCCGCCACCAATGGGTTCTCCGCCGATAGCTTCCTGGGCAAAGGAAGCCACGGCAGCGTTTACAAGGCTGTTCTCGACGGCGGGAAGCTTGTCGCGGCGGTCAAGAGGACGAAATACCCGAAGCAAACGACGTCGTTGGGGAAGCGTAACTGTACCACGTGCGTCGCGGCGGAGAACGAGATCGAGATTCTATCCCGTGTCCGACACCCCAGGCTCGTGAACCTCATCGGGTTCTGTCCCGACTCGAACGACGGCAAACTCATTGTCGTCGAGTACATGCCCAACGGCACCTTGTACGACATGTTGCATTCCCGGACCAGACCGCCCGGTTGGACGCGCCGAGTGCGGCTGAGCTTACACGTGGCGAAGGCGGTCCTGGGGCTGCACTCGTCTAACCCGCCGGTGATCCATAGGGACATAAAGTCGTCGAATGTTTTGATCGACGGGGATTGGAAAGCGAGGCTGGGAGACTTGGGGTTGGCTTTGAGAGGACACGTGGAGGACGTTCGCGTGAGGTGTACGCCACCGGCGGGGACGTTAGGGTACCTCGACCCGGGCTATCTTGCGCCGGGGGACCTAACCGCCAAGAGTGACGTGTTCAGCTTCGGGATTTTGCTCTTGGAAATCGTGAGCGGAAGAAACGCGATTGATGTGAACTACAGTCCGCCGTCGGTTATAGACTGGGCCCTACCGTTGATAAAGCACGGCGAGTACGCCGCCTTATGCGACCAGAGAATCGGCCCGCCGGCGGACCCCGCTGTGATCCGCCAGCTCGCGGTTTTGGCGGCGAGGTGCGTGAGGTCGACGGCGGAGAAGCGGCCGTCGATGGCGGAGGTGGTGGAGTGTTTGAAAGGTGTGAGTAAGAGAGTTCACGCGCCGATTTGGTATGGGTTGACGCGGCGCGTGGAGAGGGAGGAGAAGGAGAATGATACGGAGGAGGTGGTGAGGAGCACGAGGGGGAGTAGGAGGAAGTTGAATAGGAAGGTATCGAGTGTGTTGGGTGCAGAGTACGAGGGTGAGGACGAGGCGATGATTGGAGAGCGGGTGATGAGGTCAAGGTCGATTGGGTCTGTCAACGAGATTAAATCGGGGAGCGGGGGTGGGGTGCGGAAGGGTGCCGGGTTTGCGGTGAAGGTGAGGCTGAGCAAGTCGAGGTCGGTTGGGGGAGTATTGGGTAGTCCGAGGATGGTGCGGCGGAACAAAAGAGGGTTTTTGATTGAGTCCGTGAGATTGGACATGTCTAAATTGGTCATTAGTTTGGACGGTGAGAGATGTGATAGGGAAATGCTCGAGAAACCTCTGGTTTCTATCTAACACGTACGGGGGGCTTCGGATTGCTTCTGTTGGGAATGAGAATGTTTTCCACACGAATTGTTTGGAATGTGGTATGATTTTTTGATTTAGTTTGGTAAACATTATACTTTCTATATTTTTGTATGGCAAATGTAGAACTTGAATCAAACCTGATCTAATTTCGAAAAATTATACCATATTCTGAAGTTAAGCAGATTATTTGATCGTCAATATAGACACGAAACGTTGTTGAAATGTCTCGTCAAAATAATGTATAAATGTTTCTACATTTGTTATTGAGAATAGTAATCTATTACACTATGAGAATGTGAATGAAAATTGTTGGTACCAAATGTTTCTTTCAACTCTCTCTATTTATTTCATTTTTGCTTTGAAGCATTCTGGCTTAGCTAGAGTTTGAGTCGTAACATTTTCTTGCGATTTTGATGATACATGAGACAATGAGATCTGATGTAACTTAGTTATATGCGAGGTTAGCAATTTAAACAAATGTTTAAAGAGATATGTTTTAACAAGAAAATACGACTAAGTATCGAGTTTAGAGTTGACCATATATCTTGGATCATAAGATCATAACAAGATTTAATTCCGAAATTAAGAAGAAGAAAAACCGAACAAAATGGACAGACATCAGAACATGATGGACTCGAAGCAAAGCTACCTAGCTACTCTTATTGAACACATGTATTGACCATTGCACAACCGAAACCAACTACAACCAAGAAAGATGGCTGAGTCGTATCAAAGAAAAAAGAAGATGGGTGAGTGACGTGAATGGAAGAAAACTGGATAGCATTAGAGAGAGCATAGGCAGCCATAGGTGAAAACTTGAAAGCAAGCTTTTTCCCGATTTGTGGTTGGTATCATTCTCTGAGATGTCTGTTCAGTCCAACCAAATGGTAGGTTGATGGTCCATAAAAGCAAGCAACGGTCACCACTTACGACGGTGGCTCCATTCCAAAAATATTCAATGCCATCTTCTACATTCTACTTGTCAGTTGGGCAGTGAATGCTTCTTCTTCTTCTTGTTCGATCTTGCTTCTCTTCTTTGGATACTATAGTTATGAACTTATGAATGCAGATCGACTTGTTGGCCTTTTTTCACTGCCAGTTTGGCAAGCCCGTCTAACCAAATTGTGGCTCCTATTCGAGCTTTCTTATGCATGTCACTATCACATTGTCTACTTGAATGTTCATGGAATTGGAAAAATTTTCTTGCATTTTACCCTCTAGCTAAAAGAATAGGATTGATTCCAGCATTTCTAAATACAAGTTCATGCCCAAAAAAAAAAAAAAAAATACAGTTTATTACCCAAAAAAATAGGTATAAGATGGAGAGCAACTAACAATTTCTCAATAGTCTTTTTGTGTAATATGTAATTTACAATAGAATAGTACATGGTAGCCAGGCTCGTCTGGCAGATGGCCGGCGCAGGCCTTTGGCCTCACCGTTCTAATGGTTTTGCCGCCGGATGGGTATTATTTGTAGTCCAAAGATTAGGGTGAGGATTTGGCCTAGGTGTTGCTGGCAATTTTCAAAGGTTGGTTTTTTTTTTTCTTTTTTTTCTGGACTTTGTGAATGCTGGGTGAGAACTTGGGTGGTGGTTCCGTTTATTTTTGGTTATCTAGATGAATTTTTCCGGCTGATTCGGCGGTAGGCGATGGCGATGGTGATGGCGGCTACATCTTCTCTAGCTCGCCGTATTCTCAATAGGGATTTGTTTTTATTTGGGCCTTGCTTTGGGCTTCTTTCTTCTATCTGTTTTTGTTTTGGTCTTGTATTTGTTCTCATTTTATGGATGTTCAAAACGATAGAACTTTTCATAGTTAACTAACTTATACTATGTCATGGTACATCATTATAACATTGAGAGAGACGTAAGAGTTGAGACTCAGGAATATATACACACTAGCTCAAGAACACTCTACTACTCTAAACAATAGGTGATGTAGGGAGGGGAGGACTCAATGGAGTATTAACTGTATGATTGTTGCCCTGAAGGGACGTACTGGGGAGTCCTACACTGATACCTTCGCTTTTTTTCTTCTTTCTTGTCATTGTCTCCTCCCTCTTCCCTCCGCCCGCTTCAAAAGAGTGACGCAGTCATGCATATACTCTCGATCAGCCTCTCACTCAGTCAGTCAAGTCTCACATAACATTAAACACACTCTACGTACAGCTACCCCGATCTAAATGGAAACCCCAATTACGATTCTCATTACTAACATCAAGGTATGGACCATTGCCCTTCGATTCCAGACCTTCAGTGGTTCTCAGTACTCGATATCTTCATTCCATCATCAATCTAGCTATGTGAGTTTGGTCCTACCTCTAGCTAATAAACACTGACCATTCTGCTACTCTCTCTCTCTCTCTCTCTCTCAATTATTTATGCTGCCAGTTTAGAATACAGAATATGCAGAACCAGTGAACCACCCTTTGCTTTATCAGACTTCGGTGACACGTGATCCGGCGGCCGGGGATTACATCACAGGCCAGGTTCTTTCAAGGCAATATGTCCTTTATGCAGTAACCTTCAAATTAAACTCGAGCAGCTTGTTAAGCTAGAGGGCAGTCCTGATATGAAACGAGGCCCAAAGCAAATATCAAATAGCCTTAGGGTTCAGATAGAATATATATAGATCAGCTAACCTTCTCACTATCTGAATAATGTTATAATGCTACGAGAATATGCTCCAAATAGCACATCTTTGTTGGAATTGCCCTTTGTCCATCTAATGTAAAGTGTAGACCTCTCAAAAAACCTCATTTAAATTAAAACGTACCGCAAGAGACTCAGACCCAAAAATAAATAAATAAATAAAGAGAGAGAAGTTTCTGTTTGGGTGAGGCTAGCCACAGTGAAGTAGAATAGAGTACTGTAGAAGGAGCCCTCCCTTTTTTTTTTGAACGATAACTCAAAGTCTCAAATTAAAGCACGTCAATCCAAAATTACTCCATACCGAGGACGAGGGCAACTGTAACGACCAGTTGAATAGTCTAATCAATATCCAATCACATATGATCCAAAACACAAATAATCAAGTTATTCTCTCGTGAATCAATTTCTATGTTAGAGCAAGTCCAACAGCTTCTTTATATTTTCTACATAATAGGAAAACAAAACTCAAAATTTTTAAAACTTTTGTATACCAAATCCAATAGTTTCCCTATTTTAAAGATTCAAATATTTATTACAATAACAATTCTCATTTATTACAATATAATAATAAGTATAAAAATATAAAAGATTATTTTTTTAGAATAAATTATGTTTTCTTTCTTATCTTTGAGCCTTGAAGAATGTGCAACATTCAATTCTTCTTTCCCTAAATATTTTTAGAGAATCTGTAAATATAGGGAAGCAAAGCTTCTCTTTCATCTCTTTCTCTATTTTAGAGAAGGAGATAGAGAAGCTGTTGGAATAGAAAATGACCCCATATTCCCTAACATAGAGAAAATCAAAGAATTTAGAGAATCTGTTGGACTTGCTCTTAATAACGGAAAACTATCTTGACCCAAAAAAAAAAACGGAAAACTATGCTCGTGCTCTAAACCTAGGAGCAAAACCCTAGCACTATCTCAACCCTAGACAACCCCCTACTAAACCCTACCTCTATTTCAACTAAATTTCTACCTCAGATTCAATCCCAATTCCCTATAGTTTCAATCCTGATCTCTCTGCTCACCATGTCTTTCACCCTAGACAACGTCACAGCTAGCTTCGCCACCTCCTTGGCCCTTGCTAGTGGTGATGTCATTGACATCTCTAACCTTGATCACCTTGATGAACCTCGTCCAAATCCTAGGCTCTATCTCATGGCACGCACCACCAACTCGACGCATGTCAATCCTGATGATGACCTGCATAATCACTTTTAGAGAATCTGGCTACTCCATCGTCGTTTCTGGATCCAAGCAAGGGGGTGGATGACCTTTAATCTCCCAAAAGATCGAAACAATGTCTTTTAGGGAGGTCCTTTGGTACTATCTCAAGATGTCAATCATTTTGGAGGAGTGTGATGGCAAGAACCCTATTTCCATTCCGATGAACAAGCTTTATTTCTGGGTGGGGATCTTGAACATACCAAAGGCACTGGAGAAAGATCGATACATCAGGAATGTCTCGACAATCATAGGTACGTACATCTACAAAGATGAAAGATTATTTGTGGCTACTCAGCAGATTAGGGTTAGGGTTTCTCATGCCCTAAACCGTCCCTTTTATGAGAAAAAAAAAACTCTCAAAATCATGGATGGTGTAGTTAAGGAAATCGTATTTCAATTTGAAAATATGATTGGTGTGTGTAAGCATTGTGACTTAATTCAACACGAACATGGGGTCTGCCTCAAGGTTGGGGGTGGAAACCCTAACCCTAGTTCCTCTAAAGTGGTGTTTCCGGTGTCCTTCCGGGCAAATAGTATTGTCTTTACTGATGCAGGTTTTCTATTTAAGGGATCGGAAAATGAGTCTACCCCTTCTGTGGTGCGTGGTCTCTTTGATCCAAAGCTAACTATTCGTAAGCCGACTATCATTCGCCGAGAAACAATCTTGGAAGAAGCTAATCCTGCCTCCCAAGCAGTGGTCACGATTGACACGGGGAAGAAGGTCGTTGAAACACTAAAGCGGGGACGTCCTTCGTCTCCCACTACATCTCCTAATTAAGAAACCCAAGCTGCTAAACGGTTCTGCTGGTGAAAGCCCATTATCCTCCCTCAAGAACCAAAAGACTCATATTCCTAAAATCACAACAAGGGCTCTTAGTCTATTGGATGAAGAGAAGAGCTCTAATAGTGGCGATGAAACAAGTGTTGCGGGTAAGAAGAAGATAGGACGTCCATTTTGTTCCAAGAACACTAAGAATTTCACTATGGAGAAGAAGGAAGTTGAAGGTGGTGTGACCATGCAGGTTGGTAACATGCAACCTAGCCCTAACTCTAAGGGCAAGGATGTTCTTTAATTAGCTTTCCATTCATAGTAATAACTTGCCATGTTCTAGGGCAAGGATGTTTTTTATTTTTTTTTACCATTCATAGCATTAGCCTATTTGTCTGCATCAGTAGAAATATGCTTACATAATAAGTGAGCACGATTATTAAAGAGTAGTCTATCCTATGTACTAGGTGAGGTATGCCTCACAACTATTTGTCTATCTGTAAATGATCGCGATAGAGTATGTAATAGCTACTTCAGGCTTCAGGCCTTCGCTTTACCCAAATATATAAAATTTGTAACTGACTCTTTCAAAAAAACCAAATAATTAAGTTGCGCGCCTCTTAAGTTCATTGCTCGAGTTTTAATCCCAATAGACCGATATAGTAGGTCACCACAGACTTGTGCACATCTCCTATTTTGGATAGGAGTCCTCATTTGACCAGTAACTCATGATTCAAATGAGGACTCATATTTAAATGTTAGTTTCGGTATCTTTATCCATTATCAATTTTATATGTGAACTCTAAACTACTTCATCAAATCATTTATTCTTCAGCATATAGGTTTAGGCCTCTCCATACATATTTACAAATTGTTATCATAATTAAACATATAGGTATCATTAAGCAAATGTGGGGTAAGTAATACATACTTGGAAACATATATAAAACATTCCCATGTAGCAAAGGAGATAAGAAAAATGTGTTCATACCTATGAATCTCTTTGCTCACCCACTCGTGAAGTTGTGATTAACGAATACTGAGGTCATGTTACACATAAAATGAAAAACACCCATGTATTTCAAGATATCATTAATTTGCTAAAAGGAAAGTAGAAATTGAAGAATAAAAAGAACAATTAAAAACCACCCATATAAAAATGTTTCATAGCCAAATTTTTACCTTAGTTTGACCAATTGGTGTCAAATTACTACCCTAGGTTTCATTCTAGCAAATTTGCTACCTTAGGTTTTCATAATTTTTTCACAATTACCAAATTTACTACCTTACGTATTATTTCTGCCAAGTTGCTACTTATGTTTTAAAACTAGCCAATTTGCTACATTTTCGTCCTTTTAATTTGTTTATTTCATCCAAACGTTAATTAATTTTAAAAATCTAAGATTGAAAATAGTCCATTTCAAAATTTTGATAAGTAAATTGGTTAATCTTTTCCATCTTAAAAGCCTAAAGAAGAAAATTTGAGGGAACAACAAATTGGCTAAAATTTAACCTTTAGTAGCAAATTGGTTAATTTAGAAAACGTAGGGCAGCAAATTGACTGAAATAAAATCTGAGGTAGCAAATTAACAACAAGATGAAATCTAGGGTACCAAATATTTTCTTCTCCGTCTTCTATGCCTACGGAACTTAACTAAGACAAGCATGAGTTCCGTAGTATGTGATGGGAATCCTATCGATAAAGAAGAGGCATAGGCATTGCGTACTACTAGGTTGGATCAGATGTTAACCTATGGAGGCACTATTTGTTACTGTTGGACAAATTTCTCCATGAAATGACAGTTCGACCCCGCCCTTAGGCTCTGGGAGCCCTTTTCAGGCTTCCTACCCCTATCGTTTCAGCTCAAGACGTCCAACATCTTTTTAATTGGTAGCTTTGGAAAAAGAGTTGGTTCAGGGTAACAACATGTCGCATAAGACCAAGCAAAGACCTCTTGCTTCTTTAATTTTGGTACATCACATTAAGAGCAAAGGGTGGAAATATTGTCCGTCTAATTAGTATTCACCCATCACTCATGCCTCTTTAGTCTTGTCATTTCTTTATTGTTCTAAATTGACTTCATGACAATCTTCAATTATGCCATATATGAAAGAGTTCAAGATATCTTCTTTTTTGTTTTTTTTTTTGAGGTAATTGGAAAGATTCCAATGATCGAAATCATAACGACCGTAACGGTCAATGCATGAGTAATCCAAGCTACAAAGTACAAATTGAAATAACAACCTTAAAACTACGTCAAAAAAAGTAGACATGAATAACTGGAAAACAAATTAACCTACCGCACCTAAAGAAAACTCTACTTGCAAGAATTAGAGGTCTAGATAAGACCTAATGGTGTACCTTTCATCATATGGGTAGAGAGAACGTCAACTTTAGGGTTTGGTAGGGATATTTCATAGTTCCACTAAGAAATCTCTACTCGTAATGATGAGAGGTCTAGCTAAGACCTAATGGTGTACCTTTCATCGTATGGGTAGAGATTGCGTCAACTTTAGGGTTGGGTAGGGATCTTTCCTAGTTGCACTAAGAAATCAGCCTCGTCTGCTTCATACTCAATCTTCTTCTCCTCCATCACCAAGCCGCAAGTGCCATGGAGTCTGATGAGGACGACCCCTCTTCTTAGGAGATTTTCCAGTGCGGATGATTCTTAGGTCTCCATTCAAAGCAATCAAAAACCCTAGCGCATCAGGGTTCTAAGGCAAAAAGAAGCATGATGAGGACGCTTCCCTTCTGCAGCTTCAAAATTGTCCCTTCCTATTCAAATGACAGTGATTTTGGTAGGGGATGAGAAAACAAGGAACTATCCCTGATTGTATCCGGTGTCTTTTTGTTAGGGATAGAAGTAACCACAATAGTAGGAACAAAGAAGAAGGTATATATGGGCATTCCCACAAAATACCATCATAGAAGGAGTACTAGTCAAAGTTGATGCCGCTGTCGGGGACGCAACTTGAGAGAGCTCCTTCTGACGGGGACATGGAAGGCCGCCGAGATTAAGTGGCAGCGTCCAGGGCAGTGTTCTAAGCAAGTGTTCATACTAGAATTTTACAGTAAGAACTAGGGGTGGGCATAAAGCCCGTTGGAGAGAAAAAGCCCGATCCGGACCGGCCGGCCCGATCGGGTCGGGTCGGGCTTTTTACCGGTCCCTATTATGTTTATTGGCGGTCCGGGACGGGCCCGTTTATAACCGGTCCGGGCCCGAGCCTTGTTTTTGGAAACGAAAAAAGCCCGAAAGCCCAACTAATATATATGTCATACTTCTATTGGGTGTTTCTAAGGATCTACGATAATAGAATGAGCTCAACCACACAGGATTTGTGGTCAAAGACCTAACTAAATTGAGAGGGTCAAACTCTCTCGGAGTCTCAATCTCGCTCTCACACTCTCGTTGTCGCACACTCGCGCTCGCACACTCTCGCTGTCTCAGACTCTCTCAGTCTCGCACAGTTGCACCCTCGCACACATACTACTTCACCGGAAAGCAGCTCAACCAAAGGTTTGCTCCTCTCTCTGCTCTCTCTCTCTCTCTCTCTCTCTCTCTCTCTCTCTCTCTCTCTCTCTCTCTTTTTCGTAGTTCATATCTGCGATTCTGAATTTGAGATTGGCTTTGATTCTAATCTGGGTTCTTGTTTCTTGTTTTGATCGACTCTTCTGGAGAAGATGATTTACAGAAAGTAAGGCTCTTTCTGGAATCGGGGTTTCGTTGGTCTTTGGCCTCTTCCTGGTTCGAGTTTTCCGGCGAGTTCTCTTGGTATGGTTTCCTTCCTCTTTTTGCGGCGAGTTTTCCTTTATCTTCTTAGTTTAGATAGATGGTGATGGTGATTGAAGTTTAGATAGATGGTGATGGTGATTGAAGTTTAGATTGAAGTTTATTGACTTTAGTTGAACTGTTGAAGTGTTTCTCTGCCCTTGACTGGTTTTGTTGAAGTGTTGAATGACTTGAATCTGTGTAGTTGGTTTTTGCTTTTTTGGTTTTGAACTGTGAGTAATCACTGTAATTGTTCTATTTGTTCCATACTTCCATTTGTTCACTGTTACATTCTTCATTTCTTATAGACTAATATTCAATTATTCTCTTATAGGTAAAAGATGAAGGGCATGTCAGCATATGAAGTTATGAACTCACAGCATAGCAGCAGGCTTGTCAATGGCAAATAACAGATTGATGCCTTGATTTTGTTCAGCTATTTTGAATGTTTGATTGCTTACTGATTACTTATTTTTATTGTGAACTGTTGGACTATTGGTATTGGATACTTGCCTACTTAGTCCTCGATCTTGGAGTTTTATTTGTTGTTTAAAATGACTTCTCTTGTTAATTTGTTAGTGCTGGACTGATGGTTTTATTTAAATTCAGTTGAGATTTGATTGCTTTGCTAGTTTTTGCTGTGCTTTTACTGCTTTGTGCCTTTGTTGAACACTTGGTCAGTTGGTCTGGTTTTGCTATTGCAGATTTGCAGTTGAGTTGTCAGTTCACTCAGTTGTGTGCATTGTGCAGTGTGTTGAACTTTCAGTCTTTCACATTTCAGTGATTTCATAGTATAAGAATGCAGATTATGCAGATAAGCAGATTGCATTGCAGAAATGCTAAATCATTCAAAAATCAGGTTATCAGGCCCGCAAGCCCAACAGGACCGGCCCGGTTCTTGCATGTCCGAACTTTTACCGGGCTCTAAAATTCTTGTGCCGGTCCGGGCTTTTTCCCGGCCCTGAATTTGAAACAATAAAACCCGGCCCGGTTAGAGTGTGTCCGGTCCGGGCCCGGGCCCTGTAAAATAGGTGTTGGGCTCGGCCCGTGCCCAGCTCTAGTAAGAACATCCACAGGGGAAACCCTAATTCTTCTTTTCAATCTCACTGGATCATTGTTGGAACTTGGAAGGGTGAGACGCACACGAACCAAAGCACGGTTGATCAACTTGGAGGACAAGCCTGATAGTCTCCCTAACCAAAGGCATTGTTGCAGCCGTCATGAGAGCCACCGAAAAATCCTGTATTTCAACCCAAATCCAAAGAAAATCAAGAGGCACAACCATAAAATCTAAAAAATCATCATAATTATTGAGAAGGATCATAGCCCTCTGGTGACCCCATGGTCCTTCCTTCTTAACCTGTATCACATCTCTTTTATTGGTGAACATGAATAAGAGGTGATCGCCTGTTGCTTGGACCTCTACCTGATCGATTCGAGAGATGCCACATTGAGCAAACAACACTCTTGAAGGAATCGAATGTTATTGCCCTTGCAGTATTAATGAGTCTGCCACCAAGACAGAACCTAGCTCGGAGCTACGAAGTCCTTATCAGGGCACCAAAGGTTACCCAAGGTCTACAATTTCTTCTTGGTTGCTGAAAGATAACTTTGAGATGAGTCTTGTTGTCACAGAAGCAGCAAAGGTCGCACGATTGTGAAAGAACCGTAACCTTAGGCAAAGCGAGATCTAGAGAGAGTTTGAGAACCGCGGTAATTTTTTTTTCCTTCTTAGCTGATCCTTGAAAGAGTTCAAGATATCATTTGCTAAAAAAAGAAGACAAAAATTTGAAATTGAAGAATAGAAAGAACAATTATATTGGAGATCTTTGAGTATCCATATATCACTGAACAATTGGTTCATCCTTTCATAACAAACTATTGGATCATATAATTATCTTAGCCGGCCTTTTTTTCCCGAAGTTTCAATTTTATTTTAACTGAATTTCAATTGCATACCTGAGTCACCAAGGAGGAAACTGATTACACAATAACATGAACAACTGGTTAAATGTTGATTGAATTAATCCCATAGACGAGACATAATTGGTCCGACATAATAAACCGTAAAGTTTTTGATGCATGTATAACAGTACAAGTATAGTCCGCACCCAGGCTACCCAGCTATCCACTTCTCCAAAAGGGAAGAAAAAATACGAGCATTTTGATTAAACAGATGAAGAGGTGGATGTGAAAGTTTGAACTGTTGAGGAGAGGAGAGGACGTGACATGAACACAATGTCTGAAAATGGAGGGCACGTCGGCAGCTCCCAGAAATGCCGACAATTTAATTTTTTGCCATGTTAAATCAGTACTGTCCTTGCTCCTTACTCCTTACTCCTTACTCCTTAGCTTACCACACTTCTGCTCCCAATTCTTCAACCACCAAACTTGCCCTCAATGCCACCGTCTATTTACTTCATTTCATTTGCCTCACCAGTCATCAATCATTTATCATTTTGGAAGATAGTTCATCCATATCTATCCCCCATCGTAGATCACTTCCTTGGTTCTCATACCATGTCAAAAGAAAAAAGAAAAAAAGAAAGAAAATTAAAACATGATTTATTAGCTATTGTCAATCTCTGGTTGAAATAAAATTATGCCGATAAACACATTTAGTTAATTAAGTTGCTAACTGCGAAATAGAATGACACAAGATCACGTGAAATAAAACTGTATAAGTTTTAAACTCTATAACTTTAATGCGCACATAAAAGTTTACATGCAACAAGAGACTGTCAATTTTATTTAATAATTGCATAAGATATGAATAACAAACAAAATGCATTTATGTAGACTTAAAAGCAATAACTGATTACAATAAAAATCTTTAAAAAATGAATCATTTGCAAGGAGTACTCCAAATTAGCATGATAGGAAACAAAATAATCAAATTAATTACCTAAACTAAAACCCATAAAACACCAATGTAGTTAGGTCAATATATTTGCTACGATTTTCACCACATTTCAGATTTCACACTGAAACATAATCCTTCAATCAAAACAATAACAATAATAACAATAATAATAATTTAAGCATTGCAGTTCTTCTATAAAGTTATCTCTTGTTAAGAGTTACGCCCAACTAAAACTGATAGTTCGTGTTACACTATTTTCTTATTTTGTAAATCCTTATAATTATCACGTGAAATTAAAGTTAAAGTTTATCTATTGTTACCGTAACATGCTGTTTTCTTACGTCGGCCAATATATCCAACGCGTTTATATGGAAGAGAACAGAATCTCATTCGGTAATGTATGAGGTCAATTGTCGCACCTTGTTATCGAAGTTGAAGTTGATATATATAGTACTATAGTGTACATTAGCGATACTGAGAAACAAAATTATTGTAATTCGACTAATTTCCATTCATCTTTTCTGAGTTAGTGGTGCACTATGCAACATTTGAGTACAAAGGTAGTGGGTTGGTTATAGGGAAACAGGTCTATCAGTCTTATCCCTGTTCCCAAACATCAGTGCTACGTCACTGTTTTGGAGAATACTGGTCAAGTGGGCATCACTCCTTTCTCTGCCATTTTCCTTTTTTCCATTTTCATGCTAATACTGAGTACTGTGAAAGTGATTCCCCAGTCTTTACTTTCAACCAGAGAGAAAATAATTATACAAAACAGAGGCCAGTACTGTCTCAACAGAAAAGGAAAACCCAGAACCCTAAAGAAGGACCATAGTGCCATAATAATTTCACATTGAATTAACTTAACAAATGAGCACAAGAAAAAACCCAGTAAAGGTTTTTTGAAAATTAACCTTTGGCTACTTATTAAAAGAAAGAGAGAGACTAAGACAGGTGTTTTTCTTCATATAGAGGAATTGATGGCCACACTCTCTTCCTCTTTCTTATCTTCTCCAGCTCTGAGCTATACTGAATCCTTTTTATCTTCATTCAAAATAAAAAGATTAATAATTTATTTTAATTATTACGTTATTAAGTAACAGATGTAGTTAGATGTAATAATACAAACAAAAACCTTGGTCATATTTATATGTATATCTCCGATGGTGCTGATCATCGGTTTCAGTTGCAGGTAGCTAGCTACCGGCTATGTAGATCCTTCCGCTCTTCACTTTCACCACATCCCGAGAGAAACAAAGAGAAACAGAGAGCATGGAATTCAACGACCATCACGAGGACCAAGACGAGGACATGGAGCTGAGCCCGACGGCGCCAACACCGCCAGGTTACGACTCTTCCAGGTCCAAAATGGGCCCCACTAGCGGCGGAGGAGGAGGAGATGGCGCCGCCAGAAAAAGGGTTCCTACTATCAGGTACAGAGAATGCTTGAAGAACCACGCCGTTAACATCGGAGGCCATGCCCTCGACGGTTGCGGCGAGTTCCTTGCGGCCGGTGAGGAGGGTTCACTCGACGCGCTGAAATGCGCCGCGTGCAACTGCCACCGCAACTTCCACCGCAAGGAGCCCGCGGAAGGTGGTGGTGGTGGGGCCACCATCGCCCACCAACAACACTCCCAGCAGCAGCCTTTCTCGGCTTACTACGGCCACCCTTATCCACCGCCCCCGCCTTCGGGTTACCTCCACCTCACCCCGGCGCAGCCGCAGAGGCCTCTGGCCTTGCCCGCGGCGGCTGGCTCGGGCGGGTCCCACAGCAGGGAGGAGCTGGATGACGTGTCGAACCCGAGTTCTAGCGGGGGCGGCGGGAGTGGGGTGGGGCTGTTGAGGAAGAGGTTTAGGACCAAGTTCACGGCGGAGCAGAAGGAGAAGATGGTGGAGTTTGCAGAGAAGGTGGGGTGGCGGATTCAGAAGCACGACGAGGCGGCGGTGGAGGAGTTCTGCGCCGTGACGGGGGTGAAACGACAGGTGCTCAAGGTTTGGATGCACAACAACAAGCACACTATCGGTAAGAAGCCCTAATTAGGGTTCCTGATTAGCATCATCATCACCATCGATCGTCTTCAAATCAAGTTTCATTTAGCTCAGAGCGAGAGAGACATGGATATCGATGTTTGTAGTTTAATTAGCTTGCTTGTTAGATTATCTAGCTTCAGTCACTAATTAATGCGAGGCAACTACTTAGCAAGAACTAAGAGTAAGCTAGAGAAGCCATTGTAATCTCTGCTGTGAATTAATAATTTTCATGTAGTTCTATCAATCATAGTTTAACTAGCGAGCTTAGCTTAGCTAGGGTTTCTAAATCTTTGTCGATTTTTCATTTTTCTGTTTCAATTTAGTTTTTTCTCCAGTATAATTTATCGCTAATTAATCAAGCTGATGATTAATATTAGACTACTAAATCACTCCCGAAGCTGCTCTGTGTGTTGCTCAACACTCTCTAATCCATTCACATTTGCCCTAAAATCCTTACTTAATCTTCTGAGATCGAGTAAGAGAGCTGCCATTTTCAATTTCCTAAACTTAAGCTAATTAAGCTGAACTGGGTTGTAATGATCATGGTGATGATGATGACGATGATGATATGGGGGTTGGTGATCAAATCGAAGATAGCTGCAGTAAAACTCCCAAAAGTACAGTCGAAACGTGTAAAAACTGGCATGCAAAGCAAAGCAAAGCATTAGCTAAAAGCTGGAAACTGCTACTCTTTCTTTCTTTCTTTTTTCTGTTCTGTTTTGGTTTATTAATTAAATCTTGGTTTTTTTTTTTTTTTTTTGGGTATATGAAATCTGTACATATTGATCCACATATGTCAAGTTTTCCTGAATTTCGTCCATGATCTCACCGCTTCCTAAGGCTAGCTTTATCTTTACTCACTCACTTCCCCTTGGTGCTTCTCTCTCATATTTAATTTGGCTCAACCTTATGCATTGCATTCTGGTCATTTCTGGACTTATCGACCAGAAAAACTGAAAGAAAGGATCGAGTTGGGTTTGTTTGTTCAATTACACAGTTTTTGATCTAAGCTAAACGGGCAACATGTGTCTCATGAAGAAGATTATTAAGGTGTGCATGTATAGAGAGACTACCCACTTCATTGGTTTTCCTTATTTTCTTATCCCCCATTTCGATTTTGTTTTTCCCTTATTTTCCGGTACCTCTTTCTTAATTATATATAGCTGTAATTTTTGTTTGTTTCTCTCAGAAGGACTGAAACTGCATTCATGATCCGTCTTAATCACAACCTTGGTTTCTGTTCTCTTCTAAAGTTTTTCAGTTGGTAATTAATTTCAAAAACTTCCAAGAAATCTATATAATAAAAAATAATATTAAAATTCCAGAATACGGTAGAAATAGCTTCCATTCTCATTTCACTCACACTCACCTTGTTCTCTTATGAAAATTCTTTTACGCACCATGGTGCAAGTGAACCGAGCAACTAATATGCAATATTTTGATCTGGTCATCTACGTCACACTACATGCATATATACTAATACCGTTAACAAAATTGAAATCTAAAAAAATAGTCTCAAGTGTTTTCAACTAAAGAGGTGAGAACACTAGGTTGAAGAAGATATACTTTTATTATGTGTGTTTAATTTGATAGGATCAAAAATGAAAATGAAATGAAGGAATTTAAGGGTCTCTAGTATTCATTCGATCTTCCCATACGACGATTTGAGTACTTACACATTAATGATGCAAGTACACCTTGGAACGTTGAATCTGCTCTAGTTCTCTTATTCCATAAGTACAGAAAAAGCCATGTCAACAAGGCAAGACTGATCTCATCTTGTGATCTTTATGCTCATTTTTAGATATATATGGTATATGAATGCTCATTTTTGGGAAAACCTTGCCTTTGTTTACATAAAACAAATAAGTCACCGATCGCCTAAATTTTTTTCTTTAAAAAAATAAAAGATATGTAAATTGGTCACGATTTAACTAAGCTCTCACACAAATAGATTTTGATGAACAATATTAATTTCTTTCTCCTTTCTATATAAATTGAGAGCTACAACTTAAGAAGGATTCAAATTTGCCAAGCACCTTTTACTTGACCACCCTAATGATCACTGTTTAGATTGGTAACACATGCTCATTTTTTTTTATCAACAATAAAGTAAAACAACTTGAATCCACTTTTTAAATTGATGACGTAGCTGTTAAAATTTACAATATCTTTAATGGCCACGTCAGTATTCTAACAGAAAAATTGACTGAAAGACCATTTGGATGAAAATTGGATAAAAAATGGTGACTTTAAGGACCAATCAGATTAAAATAAAACCACAAAGACTTAACAGATGTCAACTTCAAACCACAAGGACTAAGCAGCAAATTTCAAATTTTTTTTTGGGTTAGAGTGTGAGTAGTTTTTTTTTTTTTTTTGAAATAGTCAGTTACGACTTTTGTAAATTTAGGTAAAGCGAAGGCCTGAAGTAGTCATTACATACTCTACCGCTATCATCTACCGATCGATAGACAAGTAGTTGTGAGGCATTCATCACCTAGTACATAGGATAAACTACCATTTAGTAATCGTACGCGTACTCATAAAACACACTAGGCCTAGTATCCTAAAGGGTGAACCCACAGGAAATAGAACATGTTCCCTAAAACATAAAGGCACAACAAGCGTGCGATAGTAACCTACATGATAAACTCGTAGGAAATAGAAGAAAAAAAACTAGAGATTATAAAAACATGAAAAAGAATAGCAAAAAGTTAAACATACATAGAGGCCCATGAGGTAGCCCACTTGGAAGGAACATGTCAGGCCCAGATGACGTTGTGGTCCAATCCACCATCAAACTTTCAACCTTACTGCACACTCAGACGTCAAAACCTTTAGCCGCCGCCGCCGCCTCCAACTTCTGCCCGAAGCAACGCTGCCTGCCGCGGCCATGACCACGCCATCTTCTTCCTAACCACCACAAAGCGCCGCCATACCCATACCAACTGAACCCCATGCGCAGCTCTTGCACCAAATATCACCGTTGATTAGATCGCTGGCTCCGTCTTCCAAGATACGTCCTTGGGGAATTGATGCCTCATCTGCACAGTCCGCAATCCCTTGCATCACCCAGCAAAAAAAACTCATCCAAGCCCACCATTTCCTCCATTAGACAAACCCCACGAGCAATAACAATTAATTTCCCATCCGGCGAGCAACCTCTCAACGACGGCAAGGCAAGCAGCCTGCCGAGGCTTCAGGCTACCGTCGGATAGACTAGATTTGGAGGATGGCCGCCCTAGGCTAGGGTTTTGGTGTTCGCAGTTTTTGTTCTTTGTTCTTTCAATTCACTAGTACTTTGAGTGTGAGTAGTTTTATTAACTTTGCGTTTGACAAATGTTTTTTATTTTATTTTTTATCAACCAAATAACTCAATTTGCTACAATGAGTCTATTGTGAGTTGAACTCATGACCTCCCACATATAGAGAGGAGACTGATGCTATTAGACCAAATGGTACCGGGGGAGTTTGACAAACAAAAGGTTTCTTGTTTACAATCATTATATTAGCACCTTATATATGCATGTAGAAAGTGAAAAAAAAAAAAAAAAAAAAAAAAGAAGGAAGAAAAAAAAAATAAGAATCATTGTGTTCCCACACTGTACTGTCGTAGCTAAAAGATGATCGATGTCAAGTTCGATCAAAGCTTTATGCTGCTGCTTTATTCTAAACAGGTGGGTTCTTAAAAGCTGAAACGCAACTAACAAATGGAAATGGAAATGACATTACATCTATTACAATTGTTAAACAGTTTACCTATTGTCCTTTATAGATCTGATTAGATTTGTGTTGTTTAACTGGTTCAGTTCGATCATTCTCCTTTCTGTTTTGTTTTTGTTTTTAGTAAACCTCATTGTATTTGGTTAGACACAATCACACAAATGTTAGTTACCGGAACAAATAGCTACCACTCTACGTAAGTATTTACTCCTAAAGTTTCAAACTGGTTTCTGTAAACTCTTCCCGAAAGGATGTCTTAGATTCTCAACGATGCTAGAAGACATGGTATGCATTAGATAGAATCAAAATATAATGTTGCGCAAAATCAAGTGGTTTACTGCCTATATATTTAGAACGTGTTATGTGTCATTTACGATATATGTTTTCCTTTTTTATGGGAAGAATGTATATAACTTATAAAAGAAAGTTACTTGATAGGCGTAAAAGCACCTACAAAGATACCATATTATCAAATCAATTATATCAATGTAGTAAACGGCAAATAGGGGTCATTACCCACAGAGGATTGGTGATGCTAAGACTTAAACACACAAGAGACACAAACAGACGCGTAAACTAGAAATCTGGCAGACTCGACCTAGGAGCAGAAATCTAATTAATTAGCTAATCTAGACTCAACCAAAAATTATGAAATTAAATACACAGTAACTAGACACAGTGGTGGACTACCACACAAATTTTGAGGGTATTCGGAGTTGGTTTGATTGGTGAACAAAAATAGATAAAACAGAAGTACTACTGAAAACAGAATATTAAAAAGTGAATATGGATGTAAATATGAGAGAAACAATAGCTAGGAACTTCTCTCCACCACTAAATACGCTTCAATCACCCCAAAACAATGTCAATGAATAAAGATGAATGCACTCACAGTTAAGCCAATGTCGTTAGGTCATTAACCGTATTACGTTCTCTTACTTGCCATGTTAAGTGAAATGTCGGTATCGACTTAACTATATTCCCAATTAATTGATCTATGAAATGTCGGTATCTAGACCAAAATAACTGAAATCATAAAGATCTAAGAACGTTTGAGTAGCAACAAAGAATCTAAGGTCAATGTCGGTAGCCTTAGGTTACCAAGAAATCACTTCACACAAGTACTTGGAAAGAACTTGTTATCTCTCATAGAATATGCAACGATATGTCAGTCATAAACACATTCAAAATAATAAACCCTAAAACATGCATCAAAGTGTCGACTAAATGAAACATGCAATAGAATTATCAATGAACAATCAGTGAAGAAATTCTCATCTAAAATTATATAAATCAATTGGGGTTCGAAATCGAAGACATATCTAGGGCTTTGATCAGCCCCTAACTACTAAGGAGTTTAGTTACACATAATCTTGATTAAGAACATCAGAGAATACATGGAAGATGAAATAAGGGTGAGAAGAAGAAAACTTGATTGAAGAAGATCTTTGCCGATCGAGTTCTTTTTCCTCTCCTTTCTTTCTTCTCTTTCTCTCTCTTTTTCTTCTCTTTCTTTCTTCTCTTTCTCTCTCTTTTCCCTGGTTCGGCCTCCCCCTCTTGTTCGGCTGCTCTTTGTTGAAATAGGTTAGTGAACCTATTTGTCACGTCCATCACCAATCCAACTAGGATTAGGGGTCCTAATTAAGCCCAATTATCTCTTTTTCTTTGTTTGACTTCAAAACACCTAAAAACAAATAAAGTTAATTAAAAATCATAAAATTTTCACTATGAATTCTATTAATTGTTCCATGGAAGCATCTGCATTGATAGTGTGAATGTGTGTGACCTCTATGTTTGCATCAGCTACAAAGTATTTGTCTCTAAATATGTTTGAAAGAGATGGAAGAACCACATGAAGCAATGGTTTCTTTAAAAAACCTCTGGGGTGGGCTAATGATGATGACTCCATTAACTGCATCAATTACTAGATTCGAATCTCTTTCAACTTCAGTTCGGCTAAACCCTCCTTACAGAGAAGCAATACGTACTATTTCTTAGCAATCTACCTCTGCAACTGGCACTGTTGTTGGTCCATAGCATTCGGTGGTTGCAACAAGGGGTATGCCATATGAGTTTCGTTTAACAAAGACCCCAACTGCTAGTTCTCATTTACTGATCCATCAAAATTAATCTTAACAAAGTCACCAGGAGGAGCTTGTTGGTTTGAAGATTGAGCTCCTCGATCTAGTAGTATTAACATTGTTAAGACTTAATTAAGACTGTTGTTGTTCCTCATTTCACCAGCAGCAGTTGCCACATTACAACTTTCATCATCCAAAATTAATGTTTCAATAGAAGGTAGAGAATATCAAAAAAGAAAACCCTGCAACAACATAATTTCTTGCTTTGAATTACAATCTGAATATATATTATATATATATATATATATATATAATTCCTTATCAATCTCTTTCAACATCATAAAACTTTCTCGCACAACAATTGAAATGTAATAATTCTGAGACAACTTTTTAGCATGCAAAAAAATTAGTAGGTTATTATGATATTTTTCTAATACTATTACTGTAGAGTTGAAACAAGTTAATATTCATCAAAATTTCAGTGCATTATGGAAATAAAGGAGAACAGTAGTGAAGAAAATAAAAGTGCAACAAGGAAACATGAAAAGATCTTTCGCGGCCATTGGCCAACATCCAAAACGACCTGATGCATCCAGAAAGAAGGGTACTATTACTGTAAGAAACAACTCCAGTACTGGGGAACTCTTTGGGGCCGGAGACGGTCTTCCCCCAAACCCATCTTTTTTTCTTTTTCTTTTTTCAAATTACTTATGGAAATCCCTGAAAAATAAGTAAATAATTAAGCATAATCGTTAATTCTTAATAATGGCTCTCCAGTTTAATACCAGAGTCTTCAACAAAATATCAAACAATCTAATATATTTCCAACCCCCCACTGTAATTCAACTGTGCTGTAAATAGGATCATTTTCGAGTCATTTTCACAAGGATGCATGGACACCTAATAATTTTTCATCTGTCTCACCTGTCCCGGCCGCTGCGCCCGGTGTCCCTCTAGAGGGAAACTGAGTAAACTGACTTGCGGGTACATGCAGCTAGCTCAAGAGTCAAGATGTGATGCAGAAAGAAGCACTTTACGCTGTGACTAATGACGTCTTCGATGCATAAGGCAATCCTTCAGATCTACAAGAAAGAGAACAAAGTAACTTAATATATATATATATATATATATATATATAA
>NC_020495.1:12367969-12399389 GCF_000184155.1 Fragaria vesca subsp. vesca | reverse complement strand
GTTTAAGTTAATTTCATACTTACGTACAAATGGTCTTTCAGATCCCAGCTCTTAGACACCGACAACGTTAGTTAAATCAGCTTAATTTCCACTGCTTCACCTTGCATGCCTCGGTCTTCGCCGTAAAAAAAATAAAAATAAAAGAAAATATTGGTATGGAACTATGGAACTATGGATTAAGCATAGTTTTGGGACAGAAACAACTATAGCAAATTGTGATCCTTCGATTAAGGTCAAAAGTTTTTCGGAAATTTCTTCTCCTATTTGAAGCTCTTGGTTGTCCTTCACAGTGTGAATGAAATTGAACAGCAATCCGTAAAAGCACTAATGGTACTTCTTTGGTGTTTATCTTTCGTCATTCTCGTTGTATGTCCCAGTAATTACACCGACATTTCATAAAAGTATCTGGATGAACTAATGTCGATCAAATTTTGAGAGTAAAATTTGCATTCCCCATTTTACAATCTACACTTACTATTTCATGTTTTACTAAAAGTCTTTATGAAAATACAAAAACACTAAAGATAAAAATTTAAGTAACTAAAAGATGAAAGATTAGGCAGATCGTTAAAATGAAGAGTGCAAATTTCAATTTTCTAAATTTTAACCAAATAATAAAAACAACAAGAAGCTACATAAAGATCCAGGTCTCAAACAACAGAAACATATGCAAACCAGCCCCGTTCACCTGGTCAGTAGGTGACTAGGGATTATCTGATCAACTGCCGTCAGATCTGCTCGATTTTGATCCAATGGCAGAAATAATAAAGCTTCTGATATGTCTCAACCCTTAGATCAAAATCGAACAGATCTGACGGCAGTTGACCAGATAATCCCTGGTCACCTACTGACCAGGTGAACGAGGCTCATATGCAAACATGCAAAGAATGCAGAAAGCCAGAAACCACACTGCAAAAAAAAAAAAAAACCAAACCCCAAGAGGAGAGTGAGTCGACTGTCGTGCTAAGCTGCACGCACGGTTTCTCTTGTAGCTTATTACCACACCCCAAGGTCTCAGAATAAAATTTTTTTTTTCTCTTCAACGTCCAATGAGAATATGGAAGTAAACAATCATGTTACCTGGTACGTACAGTGCTCAAATAATGGAAGTAAATTATAGATGACTTGGGTCTTGGGCAACGTAATGGTCAAGTCTAGTTTGAACTTTGAACTTGAAAGCTGAACATGTGGCCTATTGGGAACTTTGAGATCGAGTTGCTATGTTTAATACGTAATCTGTATTGACCAAATCTTTAAGGTCGCCGTACTAGGTTTTGTTGAGTTTACTTTTGGATGAGAGCTTCTTGATGACTTTTCAGTTTATGATTTAAAAAATTTATTTTTCAATCATATTTTAACATCTCATCCGTTCAGTTTTTAGGTCTATATAAGCAGAGTATTTATAGCAAATTTCCAACCAAATTGATGATCATTAAGATAACAAACTATATCAAATTAATGGACGAATCAAAAGTGAGATAAGTTGAAAAGTCCTCAACTTAAAGGTCCTCATTAGAAAGGCTTCATTTTCGGATAAACACACGAACAATGAATGCTGCAGACAAAAGAATATGGGTGGTACTAGAGGCATCCCTTTTACACAGCTTTCCTCCTTCCAAATTGAAGAGGCATCGCCTCTAGGACAACCAGATGGGACTTGTTTCAGCATCAGGATTGATATCCCCTCTGCAGTTTAACTTAATGCGTGAGGTCTAGCCTCTATAACAAGGTCTGCAACTTTCTTCTTCTGGTCTGTTTAGTCTTTGTGTGCACTCGTCACACACTCTTTATGCACAGGGCAATTCCTTTCCTCGCTATTTCAATAGAAAACTCCCTACAATCCAGGAACATCTGCAGTTGCATTCATAACAAGTCGCTGTCTGAAATATGATGTACATAATCACAAATGTCATTTACAACAAAATATATGAATTTGAGTAAACGTTTCTCATCCCAAATGTATGAGAAAACATGGGGTTCTAAGAACAAGCACATTACACTGCAATTTTACTACTCAAAACATAGGACATACACATTAGAGCTCATATATTCTTCTAGTCTTTCCTGTGACACAGAAAAGATTTAAGCCCTGCACTCATTACAAGCTGTGGGGCTGAGGGTGGGGCTGCAATGCTTCTTGAAGGTGTTTCACAGCACTATCATAGTTCACAAAGCTCATAAACCAGAACTCGTGGTTGTCCACAGAGATGACCTGGATGTATTTCTCAGCTGCTTTGACTTTGCTCGTTGATGGGTTCACTGCCTTAAGCTGATGTAATGGAATAACCACCTGCATATGAGAGGATATTTTGTAAGACTATCCTCATATACAAACATATAGTGTAGTAAAATGCTAAAAGAGGTATGGTGCAAATGTATCGCTTTTTGTTTCTACTGTTTCTTGTAATAATATTTCCAACAAATCCCATGTCTGGCTTTATATAATAAAAGTATGATACAGACAGTATGAGTATATACAAAGGTACATGGTTGAACTGACAAGAAAAACAATTGGAAGAGATATGTGACAAGAAAGATCTGGCAATCTCAAAGCTGTATGCTAATACAGATAACATGGTTAATGATGGTGAAACATTGGAAGACTCAGTCACAACTCACTCCAACAAAACAGCACATTTCCATCAGACTCTTGTACGACTTTACACCTACTGATATCACTCAATTTAATATGCAATATCAGCTGATATTATGATCACTGGCCCCTTTCTGTTGTATTCATATTGCTTAATATTGCTGAAGGAGACGACTTCCAAAGCTAGATCATTATCATTATCCACCTAGCAAGATTACAAATGACTTTTCATACATTCCCCTCTTTTTAGCCTAAGGATATAAAGTACAACCTTCTTGTGCAACATCTAGGGACACTAAACAACTGCTTCAAGATGTTTTGACACTTCTTGGACACAGACAAGCTGTAGTTAGGGACTTCCTGAAGCCTATCATAACATACACAGAAGAGGCATCCAGTTTCACAATAGACATTCCAGTCATTTACCAGCAAAAACTGGTGAAGTCAATGATTGCATCAATGACCATAGAATCCATAAACTAAGAACAAGGTTCATTTTCTATGTTTTCACAGCTTAAACTCGATTAAACCCATCAAAGGAATACAGATTAGAGGCAAACTAATGTAGGACCATAACAGGAACTTATATATTATAGAGTAAGTTGCAGTGTCTAACTAATAGAAACCTCCTCCTTAAATTTTCAGAAAGCATATAACCTGTATCTTTTAATTGATTTCAGATATAGATAGAGGTACAAAAAATTTCATGTGTCGATATTATTATAGCCATTCTAAAAGCTCATCAGATGAGAAACTTTTGTTCTGTACTAAAAGCTATCTCCAAATCATGAACTAAATGTCCATAATTCTAAACAACCTGAGATAAGAGGTTAGATTAATCTATGCAACTACGAGCACTCTTCTAATTTCACCATCCCAAAGGGGTTGGCATAACTTATTCTAGAATGTAATATCAAATCCTGTGTGAAAAGTTATAAACAAATTCAAGTTTCACTCCAAATGTGGGAAATCTAATGCAGGAGAACCTAAAAGGCTTTGAACACTAATTGGCCCATTAGCCAACTTGAGAGGTAGCTAATTACTCTAGGGTTCTAGCATATTATCTATCTTTTATTTTAGTCTATTGGTTTTCCTTAACTTTCAAGAAACTTTGTATATGAACTCATATGAAGTTTTGAGTATTCGATACGATTAAATGTTAACGGCTATTCTACAGGGTATAGGTTGGGAAATTTAAATGCTATGGCTGCTTAGCTCTAGTTTTTGTGTGTGTGTGTGTGTATTGTATCTCGTTAAGAGCCTTTGTGGTGTTTTACTGTAGTTCAACTCTTTGCCTGTATAGCTGAAGTAAGATTGTTCCAACTTCAATCCTACGCTCCTTGTTTGTCTATAGCTGGAAGTTGTTTCTATTGAGAGTTTCTGCTCTTATATCAACCAGACAGTAGCCCTAAAGCTTATACCTTATGTCACAACTCACTACCATTAATGGTCCCTAGGTCATAACTCTAATTAAATAATAGTGGAAGCCAATTAAATAGTAAATACCAATGGCCAAGAAACATTATCCACAATACCTTATAATAGCTCCACGCTGTCTGATCACCATTTTTGTATGAAAGGGGATCATCACTGCAAAATGCAAGCTTTGCTGTTGACAAATATATAACTCCCATCACGGGGCCAGCAGATGTGGACAGGTAGCAAGCAAAGGTCTTCAGAAGTTGCTCGTCCGGGACTGTCTCAAAATTTTTCTGAAAGATCTTCTCATAACCACCTTCAGCAATCACTTTTGCACTCTGAGCAATTCTTCCCACAGCAGCGTCAGCAAAACTGGGTCCTGTTTTCACTGGTTCAGGGAAACTTACATGCATTATTCTCCAAAACAAAAATAGCTCAGACAAACAAAATATGAAATCCAGCAATTGTTTAAATCCCAGAAATTACCATGCTCACGAATTACATATTTAATCAAAATGCCACAAAACTTATGAGAAAAGTAAATCCAGAGGTAAAAGCCTCAGCTCACATCTGATTAAATGCACACATGTTTATTATATTAAGGGTTCTACTCCAATTACCAAAACAAAATTCTTTACAGATGGAACACTTGGATCAAAGTTCAAAGTCAGAACTCAGAAGAGACTATCTGAGGGGATCACATATAAAGTTATATAGTAAAATACTTAAAAAAGAAAAAGCACCAAGAAAGACAAACATCTAGGTTTTACTCCACCCTGAGTCTATAGGTTCATACTAAAAGTATAGAATTTTCTTATCCAACTAAAGATATTTGGAGGAGAAATATTTGAGAATATATATATAACATCACTGCAAAATGCACCATAAACCAAATATATACCTTCAATGCACAAATCACTCGGACCGAAAGAACAAAAAAATATACTATGAAGGTTTTGGATACAAATACAATGGAGATCCTAAGTTTAGTATTACATCAAAAACCTACTCTTGCCGCAAACAATATCAGAGCATATGTTAATGTCAATCCACTTTATTCCATACACGATAACAATCGCATACTCAACATCAGAAACACTGAAAATCAGTACATGTTCTACCGGAATCAAATGCTTACAGTGTTGCCACATGTTGCCCGCAAGATCCTGACCCTTCTTGGTAGTCTCCACAGCCTTCTTTCCCCATTTTCCAAGAACACCTTTCACTGAATCCACCGTATCTAATCTCACACAGTACAAAATCACTATCATCAATTTTCATTTCCAAAACTCCCAAATTCATCACCAAAATCAAAACCCTAACACATAACAAAACCCTAACAGTTCAGTTGAAACGGAGTTTTGGTGACTCACTCTTGACGGACGAAGCGGGAGGCTGCGCCGGATTGCTGACGTAAGGATTGGACTCCATAGGCATGGTAGTGGCGGCGTCTTCTGCGGCGATCGGCGGTGCGCGAGCCTCGGGGTGTACTTCAGGAGTCGCGACGGGCGGCGGTGCCGGGGCCGACGGCGGAGACTCCGACTTCGGCGGCTGTTCTGAGGCGATGGAGACGGAGGTCCAGGTTTCGGAGTGGGGAGGCGGAGCGACGTCGTTTGGATCGAGCTTAGGGTAAGGCGCGTAGTCTTGGGAGTGAGTAGGAGGCTTTGTGTCGCCGGCTGGCTGATGATGCTCACTCATATTCGCCGGCTTTTTGTCTTTTTCGTTGGGATTTCAAAACGACGACGGAGATTCCGAGAAGAAAATCGGTGTGGACAAATGGCCGACGAACCAGGTTTTAGGGGAAGAAATGGGAGCTTTATTGGGCAATACTGTTCTATTGGATTTTCAGCCCAAACTTTCACTGGGCTACCTTGGTGTTGGCCCAAAATATACCCTTTTTTCCTCTTTTGGTCCAACTAACTGAACTACAGGCCCAAACACCATCCCCATCTCAAAAATTGTTTTTTTTTTTTTTTTTTTTTTTTTCCGAGTATCAACTACAGTATCCTCAAATGTTTTCCGGGTCATGTCAGAACGCTTCCTCCATTTAGCCACCAAGAATAAATTGAGATTTAACTCCAATTAGCGTCAGCCAGATACGAATCTAGGTATGGAGGTTTCATATCAAGACTCTTACCGACTCGACCACATATGATGGTTTTAAAAATGTTGGTTTCATAAGGTAATCCTCACATATATCAGAAAAATGATCGTCTTTATTAGGATAGAAACATAAACTTATTACTTTTGAAGCTAGTTAATTAAGACAATATCGGTGCAACGAATGACAATGTGAAATATGTACACCATACCTTGCGTATGTCTCAGCAACTCGGCTTGGGACATGGTGTGTGATTGTTCATTTGAGGGAGTAGTCAATGACAACTATGAAACCCAAAAGCTGAGGATACCTAGTGGAGCCGAATCAAATACGATTTTCCTTTTATAACCGTTATTTTTTATTATATTGTTATTTTTTTGGTTACTCGATCTCTCTGATGAAAAAGAAAAGAGAGGTACATAATTTCATAGGGTGCAATTGATGGTAAACAAGAATTACTCTGAACCACAAAGCTATTTACTTTCTCGCTTCGTCATTTCCTCGACTGGACAACACAATTGCAAAAAATATCTCCAATTCTCAGAAGAAGCATACATTAGCTGCTGTCTTTTACTTCTAGCATAGCATAGGCTGCTCATTCATAGCTAAAAAGTCTATTGCCAAAAGTGCAACCCAAAGCTAATGTCATTTTGGTGCGACTCTACCACAACTTTAGAAATTGTGAGAGCCAACCAAATTTATTGGCATTATTGGCTAAGACAATGCTTACTTCGAAGATAACTCATAGGCTTCATAGCAAATAAGCACTACTAGCAAAAGCTGTCTTGCAGTTTTCAATTTCAATATAATTTTCAGATATCTTTCTTGGTTGTTTTCGTCAAGTCCAGTCAATAGCAGTAACCGCTTGATCATATACTCGAGGGTGTACAACACTAGCAAGTGGAGAAGACATCCTATCCGATATGATTTATTTTGTGGAGAGAGTCTTAGTTATCCATCCCACCGACCACAATCTAAGAAATAAATAATATACTTAAAATAGTCCGATCTAAATCAGTTAGATCGTAAAATTTATCGAACAATTATCTTGTATGAAAACTCAGAAAATACCTCTACTTTCTATCAAATTAAGCTCGTGACAAAAATCAATAATCTCAGCAACCTACGTACTCTTACAAGACATTGTACAACTCTGCTATTACAATTTGTACTTGAGGAACTGTTAGAATGCATTATATAGGTGCCAACATATAAGTTCACGTTATAAAAAATTTCATTGAGGCTGTAGATATGTTTTTACTTTTTTTGACTTTAAGCTTAAATTTTCATATCTAAGATCTCAAGTCTTTTATTTTTCATTTTTATTTTCTCTTCCAATGAAGTCACCTGTCTGTGTTTTTTCTTTTAACTTGTTGCAGCAGTGGCTGCAGTGCCTTCTCCACATGGGTTGTTTAGTGGTTGCCTCCTCTGTCTTTTAGCAATTAACATCATCCTTCATTTTTTTAGTTCAAATTCTTTTATGAATTTCTGGATCCAAAAATGATGGGCTACTATTTGAACAAATGCAAAACGCTGAAATTCATTTTAATAAGTTGAATAAAAAAGTCCATATAGATCGATTGAACAGATAGGCTCTGTTTGATCTGCAGAACAGAGGAATTCAATCTCTCATATAAAAAAGAGTTTCAATCTTCTTTCTCTTGTGACATTCTACTAAATTTACATTTACCATATATGCATAGCTATCAATTTCTTGTTCGCGAACTTCTTATCCACCAAACGAGGTTGTAGCATTTTTGAAATCAAAGCTCAAGGCTTTCATAACTCACTTGCAACAAAAGCAGTTGCAACATTTTGTTATAGTTGTACATAAATGGTCACTTTGAGGAGCCTATAAGTTGCAACATTTTGTTATAGTTGTACATAAATGGTCACTTTGAGGAGCCTATATGGATCTATGAGATAGCAGATTCCGATTTTAATTACGGTAGCACTGAACTTTCTCTAAACTATATTCTTAATGATCCAATCCATCTAGATCAGAACTAAGAATTCATCCCTAGCTGTAGTAAACCTAGACACTATTGATCCACACAAGTCATATTTGGCTGCATAATTAGCACACGAGTTTTTCTCAAACTTTGCTATGCAAGTTTGAGCCAAGATCATGCAGTGACTTCTATCATTTTCTTTCTAATATGACAAACCTGTTTCTTCTCCATTTGTCAACTATAACCAGTAACAAACTTATCAGAAGGCCTAAAGTTTGCATTATTTGGCATTTCGTTTGAACCTCATATGATCATAAACATCGATCTTCAAACACGCTCCTCTGGTACTAATACATCCAATTTCTTGATGGCCCATCAATAGATTTTTTTATGGAAATATCAACATCGTAACATAACAAAGGATACCGGTGAATATGATATCTTGTAAATTGTGTAAATGTTTTACATTAACAAATAGATTTTTTGTGTGTGTGTGTGAAGGACCATACATATACTATTGAAGCCACATGAAATCAAAAGGCGAAGTAAAAACTAACTAATTAGACATCTTAACCAAGACATAAATCTAATTGTATTGTCCTTCTATCCTACAAGATGTTGACTACATAATCGAAAACACTAGCTAAGCACTAACACAGACGTAAGACGTAACTGTTGAAGACAAAACTACAAGGTATAACTTCAACCAATACATAGATTTTTCTTACTTTGTTCGTTAAATTGATCATTGAGTATAGAATTTTTAACCTTAAAATTTAAAAGATATCGCCATAATGTCACATTATGTTAAGGAGGAACACTGGCAAGATGAATAACTCTGACCACTTGAACTTCACCGGAGTCATTTCATTCAAAAATTCTACGATGCATAACGTGTCGACCTATAAGTACACTGAGTAATCTTGGTTATTCATAACAATTAATATGTATGGACCACCATGTATATATATTATGTTCTTTAATCTTGACTATTCATATATGTATGTGTAGAAAAAAAGATTAATATACAACATCTACATTCATTCTTACCATAAGAGGAAAATTTTACCAATTATGGTAAGTTTTACTCTAAAGAAAAAAGAAAAAACTATGCCTTTGATCAAAAAGTAACTGCATCTACAGTCGTAAATTTTTCCAGGTAATCGTATTCCAGTCGCCATAAAAAGTTGAAAATCAACTCGAACTTTGTTTGGCAGAAAAGAGAAAGCAGTAAAGGAAAAGACGTCCCAGTAAAACAAGGAAAACCATTTTTACTCCTGCAAAGAAAACTAAGATAAAGAAAGTGAAAGGAAAAAAAGAGGGTAGTGGGGAGTTGGTCTGACGCGAATATAGTGCGCGTGCATATGACGCCAAATAGTCTGCTAGTTACTTTTTGCCTTTGACAGCTTTTTACTCAAACAAGCTCCGATGAAAAACAACTGTGTTCACTCCTTCTGGATTGGCCCGTCTTTTTAACTCGTCTAGTCATATCTCTACTTCTCTTTTCGTTTTTTGTTCTTCTACATTTACGTTTTCTTTTTAAATTATCTGAATCTGTAAAAACTTCAAAAAAAAAATTGAAAAAGCCACCAAGATGGCATGAATTTTTACTAACAAGTAATATCACATAAAACACTAGACCAAAAAAGAAAAAGAGTCACTAAAAACACCGAACGACTCAAGTGACATTGTATATATCTTAAGCTACATATGATTCGAGTTAACGACTTTGTGCCTAGATTATCGCTAATGGATTTTGGCAAAAACCCCAATGAAGTTGAAAGCGATTGGAACCTAGTCTAGCCTAAAAGGTTGATCTCTCTCACCTAAATTATTGTCCTTAATTTCAAACTATGCTAAGTGACATAGTACTAAGACCGCATGAATCAGTAAAGTACAATAATTTCTTAAGAAAATTACATCCGTAAGTCAATGACGCATACTTCTCCTAATCTGATAACACCTATATATACGCACAACCGAAATCTAGAGTGTGGTGTCCAATAATCGAACTATGATCAAATCGTGATCAATATAGACCCGTTAAAAAAGAAGTAAATTTTTTAATTTTTTCTGAAGTTTTTAACTGCTGAAAGGAAAAAACAAGGAAAGATGAAGAAGGGCGGGGGGGGGGTAAAAACGAATTAATAATAAAAAGGGAAAGAAAAAAAAAGAAAGGAAAAGACAAGTTTTTGGAAAGGCAAAACCCCCAAATAATGGAGGCAGAAGTGTGGAGAGCCATTGGATATTGCCAGATTGAAAGAAAGAGAGAGAAGAAGAGAAGAGAGAAGAAGAGGGCATGGAGAATCCCAATGCTCAGAGACACTGAGAAGACACAGACAGCACACCCTACTGCTCACTCTCTCTTCTCTCTCTCTGTGAACCAATTAAAATAATCCCAACCCACATCTTCATCACACTCACCTCTCTCTTAATCTCCTCTCCAAATCCAATTCACTGCTCAGAGCCCATGTCATGATCTGAATTAAAAAAACCCCCCAAGAAAAGATTCGATTTTTGATTCTGGGTTTTTCTATTTGATCAGAAAAACCCAAACCCAGATCACAATCGGGATCATGGGAGACGACCCTTCTTCGTCGTCCCAAATGTCCGAGGACGACGACGACCGATCTCCGCCGTTGGATCCCTCCTCCTCCAACAAAGCCCGCAACTGCTCCTCCGGGTCGGGTTGCGACTACATCATCCCTTACCCGGACCAAGTCCTCGAGAACGTTCTAGAAAACGTCCTCTGCTTCCTCACCGCCCGCCAAGACCGCAACGCCGCCTCATTGGTCTGCAAGTCTTGGTACCGCGCCGAGGCTCTCACCCGATCCGGCCTCTTCATCGGCAACTGCTACGCCGTCTCCCCCCGCCGCGCCACCGCCCGCTTCACCCGCGTCCGGGCGGTTTCCATTAAAGGAAAGCCCCGGTTCGCAGATTTCAACCTCATGCCTCCCAATTGGGGGGCCCACTTCAGGCCGTGGGTCTCCGCCATGGCCAAGGCGTACCCTTGGCTCGAGAAAGTGTACCTGAAACGCATGTCTGTCACCGACGACGATCTGGCTCTGCTGGCCGAGTCCTTCCCCGGGTTTAAGGAGCTGCTTCTGGTCTGCTGCGATGGGTTCGGCACCAGCGGCCTCGCTGTGGTCGCCAGTAAGTGCAGGTAGTTTGCTGCTTCTTTGTTCAGTGAGTTTAGTTTCAAGCAGCCACGGGTTAGATCCGCGAAATGTGTTTAGAAAATCACCGCATCAGGATTTGCGTCATTTCATTCATCGATCCTTTCATACTATTCTCTAGTCTTCGAAGCTTTAATTGACCTTGTTTGGATCTGATTTAGTGTTTTTAGATCTATTATGGTTGTAGTGTTTTGTTTGGAAGTTAATGTTGCTTTTTTGCCTGATTAAGTATTTGAATGCTGATACTATTTCGGGTGAGGGCCCTAGGATAAGGTGAAATTAGCAATGGGGAAAAGCACTGATGAGGTTAATAATGTGTGTGTTTTGCAGACAGCTTAAAGTGCTTGATTTGATTGAATCTGAGGTTCTGGACGACGATGTGGATTGGATATGTTGTTTTCCCGAGAGCCTGACCTGTCTGGAGTCTCTGATTTTTGATTGCGTAGAGTGCCACATAAATTTTGAGGCATTGGAGAGGCTGGTGATGAGGTCGCCTTTGTTGAAGAAACTTAGGTTGAACCGCCATGTTTCGATTGGGCAGTTGCACCGCCTGATGGTTCGAGCTCCACAGCTCACTCACCTAGGAACAGGCTCATTCAGTACATTGGAGGGCAATCCTCAGGGGGATCAAGAACTGGATTATGTCTCTGCTTTTGCTGCTTGCAAATCTCTAGTCTGTCTATCAGGGTTCAGGGAGATATTGCCGGATCAGTTACCTGCAATATACCCCGTCTGTGCTAATCTGACCAATCTGAATTTCAGCTATGCAAATATCACTGCAGAACAACTTATACCAGTCATACGTCACTGCCACAAGCTCCAGATTTTCTGGGTATGTGTACTGTCTCCTTATTTGTGAAAACTACAAGGAAATGTAGCTTTGAACTTATGTTTGGTATATAAATGCAGGTACTCGATTCAGTATGTGATGAAGGCCTTAAGGCAGTGGCTGCAACTTGCAAGGAATTGCGTGAACTTCGGGTTTTCCCAGTCAATGCTCGCGAGGATACTGAGGGTCCTGTATCTGAGGTTGGTCTGCAAGCCATTTCTGAGGGATGTAGGAAGCTGCAATCTATATTATATTTCTGTCAACGTATGACAAATGCAGCTGTGATAGCCATGTCAAAGAACTGCCCAGATCTTGTGGTGTTTCGCCTCTGTATTATGGGGCGCCACCGGCCTGACCATGCTACTGGTGAGTCCATGGATGAAGGTTTTGGAGCAATAGTTATGAATTGTAAGAAGCTCACCCGTCTAGCTGTGTCTGGTTTACTGACTGATCAAGCCTTTAGTTATATTGGGCAATTTGGAAAATTGGTTCGAACTCTCTCAGTTGCCTTTGCTGGTGACAGTGACATGGGACTAAAATATTTGCTTGAGGGCTGCCCTAAATTGCAGAAGCTTGAAATCCGGGACAGCCCATTTGGGGATTCTGCATTACGCTCTGGTTTGCATCACTATTACAACATGAGATTCCTTTGGATGTCATCATGCTTATTAACTCGGGAAGGTTGTCAAGATGTTGCTCAAGCACTGCCCCGCCTGGTTGTGGAAGTGATGAAGAGTGATGAAGAGGAGGAAACAGGTGAATATGTTGATATACTATACCTGTACCGATCCCTTGAGGGGCAAAGGGATGATATTCCAAAGTTTGTTGATATCCTGTAGACTTTGCATTCAGAAGTTGGTTAGAAGTTGTTTCTACTTTTCTTTATGGCGGCATTGGACCAAGTGAGACACATTTTACTGGGCGAAGTATCCTGCGGGTGACTTTTATATAACCTGCTAGGTGGTTCCTGCATCGCCAGATAAACAAAGATGAGTAAACAACTTTCGGTCTTGAGCCGGGATTGGCAATGGCAGTAAGATGTCACAGTTGCAAAGGCAATCATATAAGCATTGCAGACCACATTTCTTCTTATTGGTTGTTCTGAGTTCTTTGGAGGATGGCTGCATGGGGTGCTGATGCTGAGGATTAATGTCTGCGAGGTATTGGATAACCATCATCGGATGTTTGTATTGGTACGCTTCTAAATTTCGTGTTTGTTTTTGTTCCATATTCATTTGATCATAAACAACGGCCGCCAGAGGCGAAGGGACGGAAGGGTTTTTAAGCTGATCATGAAATATTCACACACGTCCTCAAGCGAACCACACTGTTTTATCTCTTGTTGAGCAAATCTGAAGTGGACAATCTGACAGGTGAAAATTTCCACGTCCCTCGCCTGTGCCGCCAGTAGAGAAGTAAAAGGAAGAGAGCTTAGTCTGTTTATTTTGATTCAAATGGTAGTTTTAGTTTTTAAGCTGTAGCTGGTGAGATCTAAGTGCCTTTAGACTGATACATCTCTCTGTTTCTCTGTCTCTCTTTTCCCCCAAGTGTTTGTTTCTTTCAGTTTCAGATGTGTTGTTGTAGCACCTGACTGTTGAATTTATTATTGTTATTGTTAGCAAATGCAAATGTGAGATGGGTAATAAATGCCAAAATATGCATGGACCATTTTATTTATTTATTTTGTTGCTTAAATGTGGAATGATCATTGACAGTGAGATTTTCATTAATGATGTTTTGGAAAGTGTTTACACAAGTACAAACACCTTACAGGACAACCTTCCTTCTTCACCACCGTATAGAACCATTTGACACGAGTTTTCGTTATTAATATTCCGGAGCGTTATAGAACACTTCGTAGAATTGTCTTTTAACAGTTTTATCCGACTTCTGTATTGCATTATTGATGTTGATCTGACCTGTTTATGGTTAGGAGTAGGGTCTTTTGTTCTGATGATTTGTCACACCCCCGTGATTGCGTTATAAAGCAGCCAAATCCAATGACTCACCATCTCTCTGTCTATCTCTATCTCATTATTAGGAGAGCAAAAAAATCTATCTGCCTTCTTTGTTGGTATTCCATCTATCGAGCTAGATGGTAAAAGCTGACTTCTCATCAAAGTGGGATCTGACTCTGCATTTGAACAAGTGATTAGAGGACAAAGAGAAGCAAACATATATATGAAGAAAAAAAAATAAAAGAAAGAACTAGTTGAGGGAAGCAAAAGCTTGGCTTTCCGTCATTTCCAGCTATTTGAATCATGGAGTCTGAACCTCCTGCCGAGTTTCCCGTTCTGATGTTGTGCCGATTTCCTAATGCTGTAGTAGAGACTAGCTTCATTTTAGACGAGCGATCTCAGCTAACATTGTCAGCTGACCGCTACGTTTTAGATGAAACTTCGAAACTTACCTAAGCTAACTAGTAGGGATACTGTTTCGAAGTCACGAAGAGCGATCGGATCAGTCCAAGTCGGATAACTTTAGGATAGGAATGGTATCTGTGTGCTCATTTGTTCAAAACATACGATAAAAGAGCATCAAGTTTTTCAGTACTTGCCTACATTGTCTTATCCACACTTGCATATGGTGGTGGGAGAGTGGAACAGTCCCATGGAGGATGACCTTTGCCGAAGAATGAAAGAATGATAACCTTTGCTTTCTGATTCTATCATTCTCAGTTTGCCTTTTAATTTCTTCTTTTTCAGCAACCGTCCTTGTCCCCAGAGAAACAAGTGAGCAGAAAAAGTGATGGGGACTTTACACAGGGACGAAAGAGCGACATATCATTCAATCCAAACCGTCCAATGGCCCTTGTGAGAGACCTATTTCACCTAATGCATACATCATCCCCATCATTTTATTTGATTAAAACTTCACCAAATTAAATGGTCCTGAATGAAACTAATCACACACAACCCTCCATTTGCTTAACACATGCTTTACTACAGTTCTAATGTTTTGCTAAGCACACATAGTGACGTACCTTAATAATTGTTGAGGGACCATATAGTTCGGATTTCATAATATGTTGATATAATCGACTTGGTTCAACTTAAACATACATGATTACTTGAAGAGTAGAAGCCACGTATAAGGTTAAACTACAAAACAAAAACTCTAGAAACTCATTCACTACGTGATTCAAATAGAACGTTTGAGACACAGAAAGGAAGAGGCAGTTATGCCAAATTGTAACAGACCGATCATGAAGATCAAAAGTAGCTAATCTATCAACGACGAAGTTAGCCTCTCTGTTTTATTTCAGTCATCAAAAAACAAAAAATGACGTATAAGGTTTCTGCGTTCTGAGTTTTATGAAGGATTGACGGATATACATACAGAAGCATAACTATGAGATAAAATTATAATCATGCATCTGATAAAAATAATATACGACTGTTGTTGGTAAACTATTGGCGGGAAGGCAGGAGCAGAAGCTACAATACAAACAACAACCTGAACCAACCAATTGGTGGTAGTGGGTGGGTGTGGGCGGTGGTGCTGTGGCGGTGGTGATGGTAGTGGAAAATAGGAAAGAACCCAAGTCGGTGAAGCCACAAATGCAGAGGGTTTTGGGTTTTCTGATAGCTTCTGCCTGTTGAGCACATTCAAGGCTGAACTAAGCACGAGGTCAACCACTAAAGTATGCTCTTTCATCTCGCAATACACTGTACACTTAATTTAAACTAATTGATTAGTTTAAATTTCCCTATAGTTTAAGCATACTTTTGTTTTCTAGAGTTCGCACTCTTTCCCAGCAATACTTTAGTATTCATCATCGTCCTTTTATCGATGTATTTTTCTAAAGTTTCAAGGGATTAGCTGAAGATTTGCCAAGAAAAAAGGGTTAGCTGAAGCATGAAGTAATAAACTGAACATTTGGTTCTTAGTTTAAACAACATAGTGTATAGGGTGTTTGATATTGGATGAGACCGTGGTATGTTATCTTTCTTAACACGTCTTATTTGATTATCCCGTGTGCAACTTAAACATTTATATCTCTATTTCTGCAACTCATGTGGCAATTAAAAATATTTTTTAGAAAAATTATTCACTAAAACATAACAAATGTTACATAAGCATAAGTATAACTCACTTTAAAAGGCTACAACAAAATTGAGTCATTTAAAAGAAGCTGAAACTGACCTAAAATCAATATAGAACAATAAAAAAGGTACCTTGCATGCAACAAAGCTGGATAAAAACCAAAAGAAACCCCCGTGACATTTCCTGTGAAAGGCTACAACAAAATTGAGTCATTCAAAAGAAGCTGAAACTGACTTAAAATCAATATAGAACAATAAAAAAGGTACCTTGCATGCAACAAAGCTGGATAAAAACCAAAGGAAACCCCCATGGCATTTCCTGACCATGCCAGGGAAAGGAACCGGACCGGAACCAAGCACTCTCCCGACTTATTCGATGTCCTCCAAGTCCTTAACTCAGAGACGCTCCTAAGAGTGTTGTCATCCTAGCCAGTGCTGGGCTCTATCGCCATCGACATGAACAAGTCACCCACCAGCTTGCTGCCTAACCACTGTGCCGCTGGTCTGGCGAGCGGCCTTGCCTCTACACCACTAGTAGAAGCATTGGATCCACGTCGCCGCTAAACGTTCTACACCACCAATCCCAACCGGAGCTAAAGACAACAGACAACCACCCGCCGCCTCTGCTTGAACCACATGCCGAGATTCAAACAATCACCACCACTGATTTACATATTCAAAGGCCAAAGCAAAACAACCTCGATCTCTGCAATAGCACCGCTAGCTAGTAGCTACCAAGGCCACCACACCACACAAAGAACTCGGCCACATTAAATCAAATGTATATGACATGATCATCTCTACAAATATTTAGCTAATTTTGTTATCGTTAAGGTGTTGAAACTACATTAAATCAATAAACGAGTGAAATCTGTCCAACCGGAACCGTTCGTGTAAATCATAATTACAAAATTTTCAAACGATCACAAAATTAGCTGAAAATTTGTAGAGACAATCATGTCATATATATCTCCATACTGTCTGGCTATGATCGAAATATGTGACCGAAAAGTGAGTCAGATAAGACCCTTCACATTTCAATTTTAAAGCGAAACTTCGCTATGAAATCTGAATATATAGAAACTGTATAAGTATATATAAGATTATAATAAACCTTATTAACTATTATTAAACTGAACTATGGTATATGTGTTTAGTGTTTGGACACTACACATGCTTGACAATTAGTTGCTCATACTATCATGAGTTGGATACCTCTGTTAAGCCCTTAAGCAAATGAGCACATATAAAACAATTTTAACATACCGACAGACGATGAGAAGCTTCATCTCATTTCCGAGTTTAGATCCGATCATGAGGTGATTAATCGATGTATGTATTTGGGACATGTTCAAACATTTTAATATGTAAAAGGTGTCATCTTGCATTATTATTTAACCAGCATTGAGCTGCCGACATTTTAGATGAACATAATGTAAAATATTTAGAACGAAAATTTTGAATAAAAGGTGTAATTGAATTGATAAACAAAGGTGGGATGAAGATTAGGTTTGGCTATTTTGATCACATTGGGACAGCACCATGTATGTATATATAAACTAGCAAAAGGATGAAAGACAGTGGCCAAACCAGGCATGAAGCTGAAGAGGTCGATCTAATTCAGCCAATATTTCCAAACCCCAAAGTGAAAGGAAACGATGTGTAACCAATCGTTCTCTCTCTTTTAAATTGTGGGCAACACCAATCACATTCAAATACAAACAAATCAAATGTTTAGACGTAAACCTAATTTCTGGCTTCATGACTCACAAAAGACTTCGATCACTTTCATGGGCATTCAAATTGCAAGACAATCACACGTCATTGAACAACGATGAACATAGGAAAATGTATGTCTTGTGTTATTTTTATGTAGAGGCTCTGCTTCCAAGCATATATACAGCCAAATATCATCTCTCTCTCTCTCTCTTTCTTTTTTTTTTTTTTTGTCCTTCTCCTGATCTCCTCCTTTGATGTTAAGAACGTTTTCTATTGGCATGGCTCATCGACCTCTTGAATGGGTGACCCTATCTTATGCGTGGGGGTCGGTTCAGTTCGTAGAGTTTTTAAGTAGCATTTGCTCCTTTGGCTTCTGATACAGAGATCATACTACCTTCCTTTTCTACTAAACTATTGTTAGTACCTTCCTTTTCTACTAAACTATTGTTAGTTTGTTACCAAGTGGAGGCCAGATTTTTCTTAACACTGGTAATGTGTTTCATGCAACGCTACAGTTTCAAAGCAGGTAATAAGATTGTCATCTCTACTTGTAAGAAGAAAAGAAGAAATGTTGATTCGATTCTACTGGTACCTTTTGTATATTCTCCAATGTAATTAATTTCAAAAGTACGGGTGATTCTAAGATTTGACGTCATGGTATGTAGAGAAATTCGACCATTGAACGTTCTGATGTCAAATGGATTAAACTGATTTACTGCCATAAAGTTCAAGGCGGCATACTGAATTTAGTCATGAAATAAACAAAACAAAGAACAAGCCCATCGAATCATCGATAAAGACGGAACAACATAGAACATGCCCGCCTCCTACTTTCTTATCAGACTGCATCTTGTGATGTTGAAGTTGAACCACTGCCATTGTCGAACCACACCTGAATCCAATCGCACCTGGTGTTACTGGTTAGACCATGCCATCGTCGTATCATGCCAATAAAACCACTGCAACATCATACAACGTTAGTGGCCGGACCACTACGGCTCCTAGATTTCAACCAGGTGGATGGCAAACCCAATTGATCGCATCGTCCTCCACCAAGCTTACACAACCCCGTCTATGGGCATACATACAACTAGGGCCGGCCGGGTTGTGCGACCGCACAAGGCCTTCGATTTTTAGGGGCCTCAAAATAATTTTTATGATATAGATAGAGTTAAATATAAAAAGTGCCCATGGATTACAAATTGATCAAGTAGATGAATTGGTTAAGCATTTTCTTCTCTAATAGGCCAACCAAGGTTCGAAGCCTGTGTCCTCTTTTCTGAAAGTCTTTTTTTATAATTGGAGATCGATGCACTGTACTGGATGAATTTCAAGAAATACTATATTAGTTTAGAACTAGAAATGGTATAGAAAGATTATGGTTTTGAGTTTATGCGTTCTAATAGTAGTTTTTAAATTCTTATACAAAATTTCATTCACTTGCCGTAACATTCAAGCTGCCAAACATTTGATTTCGCAAAGCTTACACTCCTTACAAACGCCTCTCTCGATTCTTTTCACATGTAATGTGTTGTTGTGTCATAGGGCCACACTTGAAAAGTCGCACGGGGCCTCCAATTACTCAGAACTGGCCCTGCATGCAACGATGTCCTTGTTCAGGGGCTGCAAACATCCGTGCCGAACACTCAACCCCCGCCTTCGCTCCTCCTCCTAACCTCTACTTTGTCACATATATTCACTAATTAACTTCAAACGCCGGTAGCGACGTAGCAGTGGTTGTTTGGGTTATAGCTCAAGGGAAACTTGGGCAAACAACTTGCCTAGTATAGGTTTATCAGCCTAAAATATGAATATATACATCAAAATCTATACAAGAATGCAATATGTACTACGACATCGATGACTTTCTGTTGTTGAATTCTTGAAGGTGCAGAGTTGCAAATTTGGTATGTTCTTTTTCCTTAACTAGTCCTCAACCAAATGGTCCTCGTTAAATCTCAGATGAATTCTTAACTTTCTGTTGTTGAATTCTTGAAGGTGCAGAGTTGCATGGGGTAATTGTTTGCACTGTATTTCTTGGATGAATTTTTGATTTTCTCATATCTTCAAGGAAGGTAATCAAGTGGCAGATACTCTTGCCAATATGAGTTTGTCGATGTCTGCATTATCTTGGTGGGATAAACCTCCCCACTTCATTCTGGGCATGTACCAACGAGATAAGTTCGGTCTCCCTAACTTTCGTTTTCATTTATTTGCTTTGTAATATAGTTTGATGTCTCTTGTTGGTGTTTTCGAGTACTGATTTTAGTGTCATCCAACTTGATTGTAATCTTTCTTTTTTATTAATAAATTTAAGGTGGGAGAACACTCTGCTCTACCTAGCTCATGTTAAACTTAAAAATAAATAAATAAAATAAAAAAATAAAAAAATGGTCCTCATTAGAACCCTTTCCCTCAATATCTTAACATGTTAATAAACGCCGGAATTCTCTCTTTCCGGAATCAGTTCCGCCACTCACAATTTCATTCTATGTTAGTAAACATGCCATAAACTTCTATGTTGTTTGCATCCATGCTCATCCAAAAGTATAACCCGAAAATGAAAAAGGTTGGCGAAGACATGGTTCACGGTTAAAATTCCATTAATGCTCATCCAAAAGGGTCACAATACAAGGGAAAGTGTACGGGCCAGTCTTATTTGCTCACAGTGCCTCTTAGAGTCTCTCATATTTCTAAATTGTCTAAATTATGTATATATGTAGGGGTCCTCCCCTCCTCTTCTGTATCTTCTATATAGTGTATATATGTGGGGGGTCCTCCCCCCTCCTCTTCAATATCTTTTGTTTTGTGTTTGTTGAGGGACACCATAAGTTTGTATTGAAGATAAGATTGAACCCCACTTTGGATGTTTTGTTTTGTACATTCAAAAGGCATTGAAAGGAAAAGTTTCTACTCCATCGAAAGCTCAAGAATGCAAACCATCCACAATCATGATTCAAGCTATTAGGCACCATCCATCTCATTTGAGTCATTTCAACCATATTTCCAAACATTAATCATCAAAACCATTCCTCTAAATTTTCACTGAAGTAATGTTTCCCATTTCTGGTAGTAAGCAGAATCCAAGTTATCTTATTAAGTTCACTAAAGTTGATATGAATCTATCAAAGCAAGCATGTACTATAAACTTACTAATCGGAAAGAAAAAAAACAAAAAAAAAACATGTACTATAAACGTATCACTTCAACCCCGAAAACAACACCATAGTGATGCAAAAAAATGTTGAATAAGGCCTTAAATTTGATTCTCCATAACTGAGACATAAGAGAAATCCATCAAAAGAAACCTTAAAAGCACAAAAATATGTTGTTGATCATCTGAAAGCTCCTGAGCACTATAAAAAATATCTCAAAACAGATATAACAAGAGAAGTTTATCCATATATTCATCCTTAGCAATTGGAAATTCCAATGGCTTATGTCACTCATCAACTATGTAAGAATGTGGCCACTGGCAGTGCAAAGGGGTCAACCAAAATGGCTGCTTTGGGTGTCTATAACAGTTACATTTCCCCAGGAGTCGATGGTCTACCATTAGTCTCTTGGAAGAAATAATGTTTTCTGAAATTCAAAATGCTTTCAACTAATGGGTTTGATCAAACAGCTTTACCCACTTGATAATATGAGTATAAGAAGCCCAGACCTTTTCAGATGCATGATATGAAACAGAGAGGGAGGGAATCTTCTCATTTCTTATTGTAGAAATCTTAATATTTTCCTACCTCTAGTTCTTTGGGATCTATCTGAATTCTGATATGGGTGATGTTCAACATGGCACAGTCACACTCCGTTTAAATTCCTCACTCTTTCATTTATACGACATATACAGAACAAGTAAAAAATAAAAGAAAAAGGAATCCACAAAATCATAACTCTAGAAAGAAAGTGAGTGGTGTGGTCACTCTGCATCGAATTGGCCTTTCAATAATAAAGTAGTGTCACCTTTCAGTTTCAGCTGGTCAAAAGATCCTTGAGAAGAAATGCCAGTATTTGTTTTCATGGTGGAGCCCCAGGTTTGGTCATGAACCATGATCATACTACTAGGATAATATCCACAAATCTAAGCAATACACACACACAGAGATATATACATACATATACAGACCTGATCAGGTGCGGACGTCCGCACCAATGGTTTTGGTGCGGATTTCCATTTTTGCACCATTTTTCGATCGAATTTCCTCATCTCCACCGTCTAGTATCTAGATAATATTGTGTAGATCATCTCTATAAAATTTCAGCCAATTTGGTGATCGTTAAGGCCCTCAAAATTGAAAAACAAATGGAGATGATGAACCGGACAGAATTCAGTCCGTCCATTGTTTTTCTATTTTGAGGGCCTTAACGATCACCAAATTGGCTGAAATTTTACAGAGATGATCTACACAATATTATCTAGATACTAGAGGGTGGAGATGAGGAAATTCGATCAAAAAGTGGTGTAAAAATGGAAATCCGCACCTGATCAGCTTTGTCATACATATATATATATATATATTATAGATAGAGAGAGAGAGAAGGATGGACTAAATAAACCTACAAAAATAGACACAGGAGAATTTTGAAGATGAAGGACTCCAGTTCAATTAGTTCAATTGTTTCTCTCTACTTTTCAACTAAACTTTGGTCACATATCTTAAAAATTAATACACATAAAACCATTGTCTACCATTTCAGACTACCATGTACCCACAGAAGTCTGCAGAATGAGTCTCAAACTTTAATAAAGCATGATCAAAACAAGTAATTTTGGTTATCAGAGCTATTGAGATTTCAGAAGAAGCATGCATTAAAAAAAACTTAAAAGTTAAGAATAAGAATGGCTTTAAATATTCTGAAGAGAGCAAAAAGAATTTCTCCTTTCTTTTGGTTTAAAACTTTTAATGATCCTATACATGAATTTTGATATTTTATTGTGCACTAATTGAAGGTCAGAAAGATTCAGACTCCCATATTATGAGAACATTACTTCTGGTGACCTAAAAGACAAATTCTTGTTGGTCAATTATGAGATTGAAATAACCAAAGTGAAACTTTATGATCCACTATCAAAGAGTAATTTCCATTTGACATGTGACACTGTCGCATGTTGACCTCCCAAGTACAGAAAACTGCAGCTAAACTCGCAGGAAGGCGGCTGTGTTCAACGATGGCTACCTCATTAACTCATTTGAACCTTCTTGACCATCACTTTGGACAATGAAGGATAATAAGAAAAGAGTAACGCAACAGTCATATTCACAATAAGATTGAATACCAATTAAACTACAACGTATTATGAGTTTATAACCAGTTTTACTTATCATCTCTGTAATTTTCAGCAACTAAGCACCCTTAGATCCTTTCCGTATCAGTTGAGAACACTTTCAGCATTATGAGCTCATGCAAAGCAGAACTAAGTCTAATACAAGGATACAACAACGTAAACGGTTCAAACTAAGTAATGAAAGAACAGGTCTTAAGCTGAAGCTATGACATTAGTTCATCAATGAATCTCTGTCTAAACTATAAAAGAAAGAAATGCAGTGGATTTGAGCAGTTTTTTACGACAAAAAAAAAGAGAGCAGTTTCTTAACTAGTAAATAATGCAAGAGTAGCAGTTTTGACACTAACAAGGACACTGTCTATTACAATCTTGACAGACTTCAGATTTTACTAATAGAAACAAAAAATGTCTGCACCATTGACAAGTACCTAATTCACCAAGTTTTTGTATAGTTGGTATCTATGTTCCATTCTCTGGCAATGTATTATACTAAAATTGCAAGAAGATTGACCAATAAGGATGATTGGGCAATAGAAGTGGCAACAGATCATCTGCAATCTGCTACATCTCCCAACCACAGTTTTGTGTTTGATATACTCAAGTGTTTGTTATACTGTACTTTCAGAACCCATCACAAAAATAAATAATCATGACTTTACCTACCATTACATTACACATGCATGCCAGAGAGAAAAATATATAAAATAATAGGACCAGTAACTATGAGTAAGAATTACATAATAACCTGAAGGCTGAACTTCAAAATGAAGGTGCTGAACTTATTCAAGGAGCCAATCGCTCAATTTTCCATACTCGTTGTCCATTGATCTCCCGAGGAGAATATCGCAGCCTATTACCAAAAATATATTCTACAGTAAGACTTAATGATAAACAATTATCTCCTTTTGCATAAATTATGTTAATAAGATTTCTTGAGCTTTCTTTTTGGCCGAATTAGATTTTTACTCAAGACTATCACAAAAATGAGCCACCTCACTGAAAAAGCAACCTTTCAGAAACACATCTATTCTTTATTATTGCTGTTTGTATACACAGCTAGGATGCTAATTTTAAAATAACAGTATAAGTAAGGACTGCTATGGTCGACCCAAATCCTCAACCAATTTTAGTCCGACCCACAAAAACCCAAACCCAAGTGATATCTGAGTTACAGTTCATACCCAAGGCAGTGGCCAAATATTTACTATATGAAGTTGCGTATCCAAGTCACAGAATCAGATCTTTTCCATTCATCCCATTATGAGCCACATAAGTAGATAATATAGCAAAAGAAAAGATTTAACAATCACCCTTTATAAATGGGATAGGAACCACCTGTCGTGCAAGCGAGATTTTTGACCTTGCCAAAATTCAAACATCTCTGGCTTAAGTCTGTATCCACCCCAGTTCTTAGGTTTAGGAATTAAACTTCTGCAGACAGAAACAAAGCACTGAATTACATAAATTTCCATTCTATTGCACGGTTGCTAAGAGGAAGGTAGAGGATTTGATCAAGGACAAATTACGATTAAATAAAGCCAGATACACTAACTGCTTTACCCATCTGAGAATTTTTCCTCTAGTTCTTTATATTGGTTGTAGAGAACATGCCTTCCAGAAACTATAGTACTCTGAAGGAAAGAAATAAAAGTTATTCAAATTCCCTTGAGGAAATAAATAGTATCAATAAGTAGAACAAAATATGACATAATAGTGAATCTGGTGAATTAAGATAACTGTAGATGCTTCTACAACATTACATTCACCCACCATCCCACTCACTTATACCTTGTTCTTAGCATTGACATTGTAACCCTTGCTTTATATTTACACATTCATACCTTACAATTTCTCAGATAAGTTGAAATAACAAATACATAACTATTCGTATATTTGACATTCAAGTTGCCTAAATATTTATTTCATAAAATAAGTAAACAAATGAAAGGTCAAACAGGTTATCTATCTCTCTTATTGATCAAATATATCAGTTTAATTACATCATATTTCCACAGATTCTAGAAAAATCATATTTCACACCTTCAAAATTTATGTAACAACAGACCTGCTTGCTAACTATTGCTCCAATCTGACTTCCTCGAGGGCGGCTATGGAAGTACTGGTTAGATTCCTCCTCAGAAACTTTCTGCACAGATCCTTCCACTCTCACCTATAAATCACAGATATTATTAAGACATTGTCTTCAACATACAAGATTATCACACATCTACATGTTTTTTTCCAGAACAGAAGTTACATCTAAACTGCAAGCCCGGCGCAAAATCCTATACTTAGCCACATGTTTTATAGATCGTTGCAAAAACAAATTTCATTTGCTCTAACAAACTGCAGTTAAAAAAGGAAGAAAGCAACACTACCACCAGATAAAAATGAAAGGCAGTGCTGTTTTAAGTTGGTATAGATGGCACGATATATGACTTCATATGCTATATGAGTTTTACCTGGTAAGAAAAATTTGTAACCAAACGCAATGACAAACCTCATGTCTGATGACCATGCAAACATATCATTTCAATGAGTTCAATCCAATTATCAATTTGACTTTTACTACGTTCGAATTCCATGGCTTCTAATCATTAGGAAGCAGGGAAATTTCATGTCATCCATTTACTTATCCCAAATCTAGACTAATACCCATCTCTTGGTACAACACATCACTAGCGGTATATAATTCTCCAATGAACAATTGAAAGCCCAATGGATTTATACATAGTAAATATCCCATCATTTTTCATAGAAGAATAGGTCAATAATCAAAATTCTTATTTTGATCAATTATGTACGAAATAAATGTTTCTGAATCATCAGATTATCATTGAGTATTTAGAAAGCAAGTCTGATTCTACTTTAACAAGGGATGTGAACAATGATCTAGTCATCCAGTTTTCTGGTACTAGCAGGTGTAACCTATGTACATCACTATACTATAGACCAAACATACTAATATTTACTCGTAAAGAGAAAATATGGTTTACCTGACGATTCAGACCATCCCAATAGAAAAGAAGAGATGCATGAGGATTTTCAAACAATTCCTGTGCCTTTCGACTTTCATAATTGGTATACCTGCATAAAATTCAATAGCATGTAATTAACAATATAAATGGCATCTAAGTTAGAATCTTGATGTATGTAACTGCCACAGCAATAATAGACCGCTACTAACCAGACAAAACCGTTCTTATCAAATCCTTTCAGCAATACCATTCGTGATGAGCTGTAGAAGAAACAAATAATGTCAAGTAAAGTAGTAAGAGGTCAACAGGTTCCATGTACATTGGAAAAATGTATTTAAGCAAAAAAAAATTATAATGATAATACTAATGATGATGATGATGATCATAACATCTAAACTGAAAATGATGTTCCATAGGTGAAACTGCAGAGAGTTAAACTAAATGACTACAATCCTTGGTGTCAATGTGTAACATATTTGAAGAGTCTGCCAAGCATAACTTACAAACAACAAGAAAGACAGAGGAAACAGAAATTACGGTTTTCCATCCTTGCAAGCGGTTGATAAGGCCATCGCGTTTGGTTCCCTTAAGCCAGCAGCCACTACATCGTCAAACCATTGGCGGAACTAGAAGAAAATTTGGAGATTACAAATATATGATTGGATTTCAACTATATGTACCATAGTCAAAACCAGCACGTAGTTTAACTTATCCGTACCTGATCAAAGGGATCAGCCTCCACCTGTTCCTCAAGAAACTCAGGAGAAATATAGTTCTCTCTTAGAGCAGAAATTTCAACTTGCGGAGGCTTTCCAATTCGTACACACATAGAAGTGCCTGGATATGGGGGAAGACGAAGCTTAAATTTATCAGCAATAGATGGTGGGACAAATCGACCACCCAGAAAATGGTGTGGACCACAAAAGTTCTTCGCACACAACTTTGGAGCAGTCAGAGAAACCTAGAAAGTACCAAGTTTTCATCAATGAGATGGCTTATTACATTTACATATTACATTTATCTTAGGTATATCTTTAAACCAAGAATAAAAATATAGATCATGTGTAATCAATCACACATTTAGCTGTTCCTCAAGAACATACCAACATGTCGGGCTGAATGCCTTCCGGACCACCATCTCCTTCAACCTGCCACCCGGATGGGATATCTATGGAGACAACGACACAGGACTTTTGGCGTGTCTGATCATATTGATTGATACAAATAAGCTTTTGTATCAGATTATCAAAAGGGGGCCTTGGAGCACCTGAAGCATCCCACATTATTGAGTTAGATATAACTTTTTAAAAAACTATCAGAATAATCAACAGTGGAGACCTCTAATGTGGATGAGATGTATCAAGTATTAGGTGCCAGGGTCTGCATAATAAAGGGACAAGAAATCTATAAGTCATTTGTTGAATTGTATTTTTACGAAGGCTTTGTGCTTATCTAAGAAAAACTTAATTCTATTATGTATATAAGACTAGGTCTGCCACAAAATCTAGGATACCAACAAAAGTCCAATGAACTTCACATGAGGAAGATTGTATTGACCTCTGTAAAGAACTCCAGAACCACCTCCTGCACTACATTCTAACTATGTTATAATCGCAACATATGCATCTGTACAAGAATAAAATTGAAGAAGTGGGAGTTCCGAGGAGCAATATTTTTTTTGTTCAATAAGGCCAATGTACATACATCCAAAAGGACCTAAAATTTATCGCAACCAATGAAGCAAACAGGCAAATGAGATGACATGAAACTGATGACATCAAAATGGATTAGAATTGGGCAAACAGGCTCAAAGGCCATAGAATGATATAGTTAGATTTACTAAAAGGCCTGTTCTGAAATCCTACGTAGTTGGGCAAACTGGGAAAGTTGATGGTTTGCTATGAAAAGAGTCACAGTATATGGGAGAAATAACAGTGCAGAATTTATGCTGATGCATGAGTATACCGGAGAAATTTCATGCATCCATTGTTCAGTAGTTTAAAAAATTCTACAAAAACGTGATGTATAGGTTTTCATGTTCACATTCTTTATACACATGGACCACATTTCAAGAAGAATAAGAGTACTTGTATCAACGTCCTTTAACAATATGAATGGGAAAAAGGAAAAGATCAACTAGAAATGAAGAGAAGTAGTAATTACCATGGAATGAAAACCCAAACATTGCATCTACAACTATGTCAAAGTCCTTTGACAAGTCCAAAGGCAGATCTTCTACAGATATGAAAGGGACTGACAGTGATTCCAGCTGCATAATTACTCCACTGGATAAGAATATCATTCAAAATATATAGGCCTCCACTGAAAATCAACCAGCCCCATATATATGCATATAATAAACAAAGCACTCAAGAACTTGAAGTTTAAGTTATATTCCTTACTTGAGTGACCAGACCAGTATAAAGAGGCTTAGCAGTACGCTTTGGATAACAGATAAATGGCTTATATCCAAAGTGATGCAGGTGACGAGCAGCCACAAGACCATCACCGCCATTGTTTCCAGGGCCACAAATCGTGAGGACACGATTATACTCGCTTGGTTTATAGACCTGCCAAATAAAATTGAAACACAAGCATACATGATCATATCATCCAAGTACAGTTCCTCATTCCTACTAAATTCTCGCAAATCCTAGTATATTAGCATAATCTCATTCATCCCTCAACAGAATACTATATCCACCACACCCCATTTACAACTCAAATTCGAACACATGTTCAGATAACTAAGTACGTAAACACTATGAGCAAGTTATGATTATACTCATATTATAGTTCATAACACACGATCATGAACTCAAAAACAAGAACCACAAAAAAAAAAAAAAAAAAAAAAACAAAACTTTACCTCTGCTATTGAAGTGGCCACGCTCAAACCAGCCAATTCCTACAAAATAAGCAAAACCCAAATCAGAAACGAACCCATTATCAACAATCCTCCATTAACAAAAACCCAATCTTTAAAAAACAAACCATCAACTGGTCCACACTGAAACCCAGAGGACCCATGAGAATCTCATCGATCTCAGCAGCTTGGCTCTGCGTCAGGTACGAAATGGCTTCTCGGTTTTGCATGGTGTGAAGTGCTCGTACGAAATAGCTTCTGGGCTTTGAACCAAACGCACAAATTGCAGGGCTCTTGATTGGTTGGAGAAAAGAAGCCTAGAAATATATGAGTAGTGGGTTAGAGTGAGAATGGAAACAGGGAGAGACTGAGATAGAGAAAGAGAGAGAAGCTTACCGAGGAGAAGAGAGGAGGAGAAGGAGAAGGAGTGACGTGAGGGTTACAAATGAGTTTGGGAGAGGGTGAGAGTGATTGTTGGGCTGAGATGAAGAGACATTTCATATTTGAGGTTCTGCGTAAGGATGATGACCACATTGGGTTTTGACAAAACAGAGTAAAGTTTGTTTCTTTGGCATCGTGAAGCTTCTCTGGTTCAAGAAGGTGCGGGAAGTTGGGGGTTTTGTTTCTGCCTCAAAGATTCAAAGGGATCGTTCTTTCCTGGTCTCTGTTTTTTTATTTATTTATTTATGTAAACATAAAAAAGTACACATCATTGCGGGAAAACAAATGTCCCGGTAGTAGACACAATAGTTCTTAGGGATAGCCTCCACAAAGCCAAAGAGAAGGAGCTCAAGAAAGTGATAGTTGAGGGCGATTCTTCCCTCATCATCAATTGTGTTAACTCAAAAGTTTAAGTTCTCTCGGAAGCTCATTTAGATCATGAAGGACATGAAAAGTATTGCCGTCTACTTTGAGCAAGTTTCTTTTCATCATGTTCTTCGTGAAGCTAATTTTGATGTTGATGCTCTTGCCAATTTAAGACATAGCCACACCAATATGTGATGTTGGGATGATGTTTTTCATGCTGTTGTTAGACATGCTTTGAGCTTCGACCTCTTTGGGGCAGGCTGTTCCATGGGTTTTTCTTTATAATTTCAGTCTTTTAGCATAAAAAATAAATAAAAATTAAGGTCATTCAAAGAATTTGGAGTCCATTGCAATCCCTACTATATAAGAATTGCTGCAATATGTAGCTTATTTATCATCTTTGGAGTTGGAGTTGTTGCCTCTTGGGGCTCACCTAATGTATGGGCTTAACACACATCAATAAGATAAAAGGACTTTATACGATACATATCCGTATGTGATACCCACATTTACAAATGTGACTATATGCTTGTAGTCATTTAGTAATGTAGAGTCTTGTTTGTAATCTTGTTTTAGTATTGGTAGTTACACAATGTACAACCATGTTACAAATTTTTTTAAAAATTGTTCTCAATGTTGTAATCTTAATTTAACTTGGAGTAAATACTTGTGACACCCTGTAGTTTATACCTAAAATCAGTTTTGTCCCTCACTTTTTTTTTTTAACTGGTATACCCCTATATTTTGAATTCTCGACTGATTTGCCCTTGTCGTCAATTGACTGTTAAAGAAGACTGTTAAGTTGCTGAGATGACCGGCTTCAGCTCCTCCATCGTCTCCGGCCTCTCACTCTCTCTCCCACTTCTTCTCCCTCATCTCCCCACTTCCCCACCGCCCAAACAAAATGGAGGAGAAGAAGACCCCCCATCTCTTCTTTTTCACTCTCCTCTTCTCCCTCTCCTCCGCCGCCCCTTGACCACCACACCCTCCTCCTCTCCCCCCCTCCCCTCCGCCCCCTCTCTCTCCCAACCCGAATCCTTTTCAGAAACATCTGAACCCGACTCCGACCCATCTTCCCTCTCCCTCCCTCTCTACCACCTTGATGCCCTCTCCTCCAACCAAACCCCCTCCCAACTCTTCAGCCTCCGCCGTGACTCCCTCCGTTTCAACTCCCTCACCTCCCTCACCTACAACCGCACCCGACCCGGCCCGGTTTGGGAGTAGCAGGAGGAGGATTTTCTCGGGTCGAAAACCGGGTTGGTTTGGGAGTAGCAGCGTTTACAAGGGGCACATTGGAGCCAGACGACGTCGGAGCCGGTGTCGAGGACCATGTAGAGGTATTTGGGGGGAGAGCCGACGTCGATGCGGGTGAAGTACTCACCGCTGCCTTGGGAGAGGCCGGAGACGATGGAGGAGCTGAACCCGGAGGAGGGTGGGCCGGGTCGGGTGCGGTTGTAGGCGAGGGAGGTGAGGGAGTTGAAGCGGAGGGAGTCGTGACGAAGGCGGAGGTGGAAGAGTTGGGAGGGGGTTTGGTTGGAGGAGAGGGCGTCGAGGTGGTGGAGAGGGAGGGAGAGGGAAGATGGGTCGGAGTCGGGTTCGGATGTTTCTGAAAAGGATTCGGGTTGGGAGAGAGAGGGGGTGGAGGGG
>NC_020495.1:12320734-12367949 GCF_000184155.1 Fragaria vesca subsp. vesca | reverse complement strand
CGACTCCGACCCATCTTCCCTCTCCCTCCCTCTCCACCACCTCGACGCCCTCTCCTCCAACCAAACCCCCTCCCAACTCTTCCACCTCCCCCTCTGCTGCGACTCCCTCCGCTTCAACTCCCTCAACTCCCTCGCCTACAACCGCACCCGACCCGGCCCACCCTCCTCTGGGTTTAGCTCCTCCATAGTCTCCGGCCTCTCCCAAGGCAGCGGCGAGTACTTCACCCGCATCGGCGTCGGCTCGTACTTCACCTGCATCGGCGTCGGCTCTACATGGTCCTCGACACCGGCTCCGACGTCATCTGGCTCCAATGCGTCCCTTGTAAATGCTGCTACTCCCAAACCGACCCGGTTTTTGACCCGAGAAAATCCTCCTCCTGCTACTCCTAAACCGGGCCAGGTCGAGTGCGGTTGTAGGCGAGGGAGGTGAGGGAGTTGAAGCGGAGGGAGTCGCGGCGGAGGTGGAGGTGGAAAAGTTGGGAGGGGGTTTGGTTGGAGGAGAGGGCGTCGAGGTGGTGGAGAGGGAGGGAGAGGGAAGATGGGTTGGAGTCGGGTTCGGATGTTTCTGAAAAGGATTTGGGTTGGGAGAGAGAGGGGGCGGAGGGGAGGGGGGAGGAGGAGGAGGGTGTGGTGGTCAAGGGCGGCGGAGGAGAGGGAGAGGAGGAGAGTGAAAAAGAAGAGATGGGAGGTCTTCTTCTCCTCCATTTTGTTTGGGCGGTGGGGAAGTGGGGAGATGAGGGAGAAGAAGTGGGAGAGAGAGTGAGAGGCCGGAGACGATGAAGGAGCTGAAGCCGGTCATCTCAGCAACTTAACAGTCTTCTTTAACGGTCAATTGACGACAAGAGCAAATCAGTCAAGAATTCAAAGTATAAGGGTATACCAGTTTAAAAAAAAAGTGAGGGACAAAACTGATTTTAGGTATAAACTACAGGGTGTCACAAGCATTTACTCCATTTAACTTTATGTAAATAATGTAAATAAATATGGTCAATTTGTTCTTAATGTTGTAATCTTAATTTAACTTTATGTAAATAATGTAAATAAATATGGTCAATTTGTTCTCAATGTTGTAATTTGATTTATATAAATTATGATTTATGTTCAAGTAGATGTAAAATAGGGATAAGATAAACATCCCAGTACCATAACTTGTCCTCACAAATAAAAGAAAATCAGATATGGTTGAAAAATGAATAAAACCAAACAGATGACAGATTAATGTACTTTTTCTATGGAACTTTCTTGGCACGTACAGATTTTTCTTATTAGTTTCCATTGAACAACAACATCAAAAGAATATGGCTTAAAATAGCGCCAACAGGGCACAAATTGAGGAACACACCTAAATATGAATCCAAAATATGGGTGTGACCAGAGCTACATGATTACTGTTTCTCCTCCTTCTCGTCCAACTTCTTCTGAATCGTCTCAATGAAGCTCATAATGGTCTCTAAACCCTTTTCATCGAGTCTTGGTATCGTGTGGCCCTTGGGATGATGAATCACTGAAGGATCCACGCAGTTTTCCAGCAGTTCAAGTCCATATTGCTTCAAGAAGTCCATCTCTCCTGCAATATTTAGACAGTTTTGTCAAAACCAGTAAATTTAAATGCTGGTATGGTATACCAAGAATTTCAATATTAGGCTCCGGGAAAGGACTCATTTCCCCTTTTTATATGCAGTGTGCTGACAACTGTGACTCAGTCTCATGTGTACAGAATTAGAGAAATTATATGTTCCATATGACTTCTTAGAAGAGTTTTTTATTTTACATGTATTGAGTTGTGATTTGTTAGTATTGATGACGAGCCTTGTTTGTTTCCAATACAGTCAAAAAAAAAAAAAAGAGAAGGAAAAAAAGAGCTGCATATAAGCCATTACATAGTTCCTCATGGTAAATATTTCAATAGAAGATAGGATTCTCATGCAAAAATTTCCGTAGAAAATAGGCTACTAATGCTAAAAAATTTCAAAGTAAATAAGGTTCTCTTGCTAAACATTTCACTAGAAAATATAGGATTATCATGCTAAATTGTGACTGCTAATGAAGAAAAGCCCAACACTCCCATCAAAATAGGTTTTGCTTATTTGAAATATAACTTGTGTGATTGCAAACATGTACTGATTGTACTCTATAATTTGGTAAGGAATGAGTTAGGGACACATGTCTATACTACCGAACTATGTAGCCGATTTTGGATCTAAGTTTCATCAATTTACTACTGAAACTCGACCAAACAAACAAAACAGAAATTACCTAAAAAGTGAAGAGACGGAATTTGAATCGGAGTGGAATAAGCATTTTCAACCACGGTAGGCGACCTGAATTTTGCCCCTCCAATTATTATCAAGAACTTAATTTTAGGTACTTTGGTCAATGCCAAACCCTACAATCAAACAAAGAACAAATCAATATAACTAACAACAACAAAAAAATATCACCGTCATCTTCAATACAGTTTTCAGAACTTGTCATTTTCTTTCAGTCATTGTCAATTACCTTTGCTTGTAGACCAGGCAGAGCAGCTGACAGTATTGCCCCCTGCATTATTCACAAGAACAACCAGTTAAATCAATTTAACATCAGAAAGACTAAGAATTAAGCTAAACATTATTCTCAAATTGTGTTATTTTCAATTTCTTGTAGGAAAAGTGCTGAAAGTAGAAAAAAAGAAACCTGGGAAAAACCAAGTAGCCCATCAAAAGGTCCATTCTTGACCATGTAATCTTCAATGAATTCAAGACACTCGTCAAAATTTGTGTACTCCGAAAATTCCTGAAAAAAAAAAAACCATCAAAATTTGTAACCCAACAAGATTATAAGACGACAAAGATTTAGGAAAACACAGTTGACCTTGTTGAACTGGAACCACTCGTAATAAGGAGGATCGAAAATGCCTTCGACCTCGGATTTTCCAATGGCCGGAAAAGGCGCATCGAGAAAGTCGAGGTCGAAGTGCCGGAGCACCGACTCCGGCCACTTGTTACCGAGTTGGGTCTTGAGGATCAGGCCGCTGGTTCGGAACCCATGAAGGCAGAGGAACCTGGGTTTCCTCGAAGCGGCACAACCCTCGCTTCCCATGTTGTTGCTGCTGTTGGTTTTCCTTGTCGTTTCGGAAAGGTCAAGGCTTTGGTTCTTGTTGGTGTTCTTGTCAGTTCCGCTAGTGCGGGAGGCGGAGGATTTAAAAGGCAGTAGGGGCTTGGAGGAAACGACGTCGTGTTGGATTTGAGTCCGTGAAATGCGAATGGAGTGAAGGGAACGATGGGGAATAAATAGGGTGCGTTGTCCGCGTGGCGGAAACGACGGCTGAGAATGGGTGTGGGGTTGGACTGGAGGGTGGGTGATGTATTGGATGACATCAGAGAGGGGGGAAGACGAAAGGAGAACGCAGGTTTTGACCCGCGTGGGAAATGCAGCCCCTCTTCTATGTGGGAGAAAGGAGCAATTGGTAGTTTGATACAAGTCTCCCAAAAAGAAAGGGACAATTGGTACTTTGAGCACCTATTTGATAGTGTTGTTGTGTTGGCCAAATTGCTCGTTCGTCAGGAATTCTTGTATGCACGGTAGTGCCATTTCACGGTACAATCAACATGGGTTTGTCTCAGTTTGAAATAGATCCATCAATCAACATATATCCAAAAGATGTTCAGACGTTTTAGTATGGATATGGTCCATCCTTTGAGCACTAATATAATCGGTCGCAGCTTAGATTCAATAAGAGATCTGTTTCTCCAAGGGTTGATGATGAAGATGTTTTAAAAGCTGAAGTGTTGTACGGTTGTACCTAAATGAGATAATCGTGTTATTTTACTTAGCTCAATACACGACACTCGACATATCATTTGTTGTGAACTTGTTAGCTTGGTTTAGCTGTATAAGGACAATCTTTTGTTACTTAAAGAGATGATTGATATGGGCATGTTTTATCTCTATAGAGAATACGGCAAAATATGTGAGGGGCCCATACAACCATACATGCCAAGATAATAGTCCTATGTACAAACAGATTGGTAGACACCGTCCGATGTCAGACCTTGGTCACCGTCATCAGTAGGGATGCCTTTTCTCAAGTGTGTACTTCCATTTCGAGTACTTTGGTTGTGACATGCTAAAGAGCTCGGTTACTCCTGCTGTGTCACACCCTAGCCCATATATATATATATATTTTTTTTTTTTGAGTCGAAGGTGTGACTAGTATGAAAAGAAAAACTAGCTAGTAAAAGAAATAAGAACTTGGCTGTTGTTTCAAAAAAATTATGCAGCAGACCTGTAACTTTGGAATATAATAACTAATTCTAGAAAACTTATTTTCAAGAGATTCTAGTTCTGAAACGATCATTAAGGTCTCTACTCTAACTTTCATGAAGACACCGAGTTCAAACAACTAACCAATTTGTAAAGTTTTTAGAAAGAAGGTAACTAGTCAAAAATCTAAAAAAAAAAAAAAAATACAAATATGCTGAATTTCCTAATGTAGACCTTAAACTTTGAAAAATTATAACTTAATCTACAAAAATCGTTTTCAAGTGATTTAAAATCTGGAACGAACCTTAAGATGTCTACTACAAATCTTTTGAAGAAACCAACTTCAAATTCCAAACGAAATTGTACAGTTTTCAGAAAAAAGGTAACTGATGCAGAATTTGAAAAAAAACATTGTTTCAGATTTGCAGGTTTTATTCTTACTTTGAGTTTAACCTATGAACTCTAAATAAACAAGCTGGAAAATAAAGAACTAATTCGAAGAACTTGGAATTAAGTAAAGGGCATAGCCAATTCAATTAAGATGTCATAAATTACAATATAAACTTTATTATTCCAACTGAAATTAAAATATAAACTTCAAAAGCTAAACAACATGCTGCGGCCTTTTCTCTTATTCTAAACAGAAATTTAAAAGGACAAGCCACACACTTTCTTCACATAATGCACAAAGCTCTTTAAATAGAGAAACCTAAACTTCATGTTCAATACCTGCACAATATTCTTAAGGGTGAACAACGCTCAGTAAGAGGCTAGTCCTCTTTAAACAACAGATGTCAACCATAACAATGCATGAATGCAATGATCCCTTCAATAATAACCCCCTCACCCAAACCATGATTCCCTTTTTGCTAGTCCTCTTGCTTAATCTTGATCACCAAAATCGTACTGTCATATTAGCCCACCTGATACTTGGTCCTTACGAATTAAGCTCAACTACACAAAAGCATTCTCTCAAAATCTCATTCTCAATTTCGTCAAACTCTTGGTTCCTTAGTTTTATATTCATGAACATGTTGATTAACTAAGGACATATCACAAATAACACCTGATCAATAATTCCACAATCAAGTTTCATAAACAAAATCATATATAGCAAAACATCAGCCAGAAACACAACAATTATAAAGAGCTTCAAAACAGCAAACAACAAACAAAACACATATAGAAAACCAGCAAACAAAACACAATAAATTAAATATAGAGGTTCCCGAGATCCCCCTACCTTGATTGATTTTCATAGCGAGTTCATGATCAAGACAACAAGTTATTTTTTAGCAATGCAATACATTAATTTCAGTACTCTAAAATAAAGTATTTAACTGAGTAAACACCTTAACAAGCATGAGAAGTGAGTTGCTTCTCAATACACATTTACTGGACACATATAAACACAACATTTTTCTAACACATTCACTTTCATATTAAAAACTATACAAATCCGTAAAGAATTTGACTTCATAGCCTTCTACAGAAATAAACTAGATATCAGAAGCTTTCAGAACTTAAATCACCTCAAAATGATTTTCTGTAATTAGTTATGCAATTTCAAAGTTCAGTAACAGTTCTAGTATTTTTTTCTAAAAATCTGCTAATATACCTATGTCTCAAGTTTCAAAGAAACGTTTAAAGACTCTGAGCAAGTAACAACAACATCTGCACAATGATCTTCTACTAAACAAGTAAAAGAGCTAATTTGGCAAAACAAAGAATTGAAATCAAAGATAACCAAAACCAAAGAATCAACAATCCTACTTTACAGAACTCAACAAAACCAAAACCAATTGTTAATAGCAACTACTCAAATCAATAAAACAATAAAACCAAAATAAGAACTTCTGATTACGCAAACTAAGAACATATATTTACTTGGAATAGAAACACAATTGATCAGAACATAAAAAGAAACGAACCTGAGTTGTTCTCTACTGTTTCCTACAATACCAATCTCTCCTCTCTCTCTCTCTCTCCCTCTTAAGTACAAACTCAGAAGAACTTATAGAGGAACATATATAGAAAGCTCACCTCTATTTATAGGGTCAGGAGAAAGATAAAACGTGGAGTCCAAGACAAAATCGAATAAAGCAAAATTGGACACTCTAATCCAATTCCTATCCATCTGAAAACTTAATCTCCAAGGATTTTGAACCTCCTGCTTCTGGCAACTGAATCTCCAAGGCTTCTCCTATAACATCGACACCTCTAGCTTCTTAAATAACTCAATCTTATAATTAGGATTAGGTCTGATCTTCTAATCTAGGTGGGGTGATGCTTGTGAAGAGCATGAAAATGGGGGATGATGGAGGAGGATGAGCACAGAGGAAGCAGAAGATGAATTGAGTTGAACAGACTCCTTTGTGTTAAACGACATCCTACTGAGCTGATATAATGGTCTTGGGCTTTTCTTTTTGGTTTGGATTTACATATACAAACCAATTGATGGGCTAAAAGGGCTTTAAGGTTATCAATAAAAGGGCTGGTTCTTAAATATAGAAATATTCTGTGAACACCAAAATATTTTGATATTTATAAGTATTTATGCAAATATAAAAACCATACCAAAGAAAAATATAGGTCGTTAGATGCTACCCCCTACAACGGTACCGAACACATGTTGATGTGTTGGTTGGCTTTGCTTATGCAAGTATCTCTCTAACCTCATAAAGGTCGTTCATAGAGTGGTTATGTCTATACCATGAGAAACACCCCAATATCTTAGAGATCTAAGAAACATTCCATTGTCACTGCATTATCTAATCATGCATAGATTATTGCTTTGCATGGAGCAGTGTGTGAATGTATACGGTTGAAGTCCATAATTATACATTTCTGAAGTACATGTGGCTTGAGGTCAACCCCCAATAAGCCTACGAGCATTTATGAGGATATGCCTTGTATATTGAGCATATATATGAAACAATGCTATATCAAAGACGTCAACACCAAGTATATTTCGTCTAAGTTCTTCAATAATCAGCAACAACATAAGTTCCTCAAGATTCAAGTGAATCAAGTTCATTATGAGGACAATCAAAGGCGTAGCTACTTATAACAATAGCCCACCTCAAATTTTGAAAAAACATTCATTTCTAACCAAAGTTCAGTTCAAAATGCTAAAAATTAGAATGTAGCCCACCTCGAATTTATAAATTTAACACACATTATTAAAATTAGTCCTTCTAACATCAATTAGTTCACCAACAAATAAAGGTCCAGTAGTAGATGTTGACTACGATGCAACTAATTCAGCTATGCAAGTTAGTGATAGTTCATGTGCTTTATTGTTTTTTGATGGAGTTGTTGATAAATTGGGTGGAAGAGGGGGTTTGGGAGCTGCTGTGCTAAGTGTAGAAAGGGGGTTTTTGGTTGTATTCTCAATACCCCTGCCTTTTTCACTTAGTCCATTGGAAACAGAGGCTCTAGCTTTGTGGCAAGGCTTGAAATATTGTAAAAAGCTGGGAATACAAAAAGTTGAAGTGAGAGGTGATGCCCTTAATGTGCTAAATGGATTGAAGGTGCATATATAGCTGAGACTTTAGCAACATTGGAGGAGTCCTTGATGCAGTTAGAGTGACAATGAATGAGTTTGAATTGGTCTCATGAAAGCATGTGAAAAAAAGGCTCAATATAGTAGCACATCAGCTAGCTAGATAACCACTAGAGCTGACAGAGGGCTGGTTTTGCAAAGAGGAAGGGCCGATGTGGCTCTTAGAGTTAATTGTTGGACGATGAATTAGTTTTGTATTGGGGTCCTATGTTTGAGGATATTACCCTGATTGGTTGTAATCTTTGATTAATAAAGTGATATTTTAATCAAAAAAAAATTAGTTCACCTACATTAAAAAAAAAAAATCTAGCCCATCGCAGTATAAAATCCTGGCTCCGCCATTGAAGACAATATTGCCAACTTGTTAAGAGTTGTTGCCTAAATCCTTATTTGAGAAGCATGTTGGAAAGAATTGGTATGCGTAAACTTTTTGAGAACTGATGGATGTAGTCATCAAGGGGAGATGCAGATTTCAGGGGGATTTTAGCTACTCTCATGGTGTATTTCTAAATATGAAGTCGTGTGTTGTGCTCTTTCCTTCGATCAAGGTTTGTCTTGTCCCACCTAGTAAAGGTTTCAGTGAGGCAACAAGAGGATCACCATCAAGAGCTGACATGTCCAAGAGAGAGCATTCTAGAATATTGTATTTGTGTTTGCTTTGTCATTCTAGAATTACTACGTAATTTACTTATTATTCTAAAATATGAAGTAGATCATGGATACAATTATGATTCCTAATTACATCTGGTTATGTACTTGTATTCCCCCCAAAGAAAGACAAAAAAAAAATTGTCAATCCCATGCTATAGCAGCATAGCTTTATATCGAAAGTGAGTTCTGGAATGTACACAGTACTTCGTGTATTTTGGCTGTCGAGAGTACGTGTCAAGTTACGATTATCGCGTGCAAATTAACTTCCCGTCAGGCTTCATTGTCCCCGTTAGCGCGTAAGTTGCGTGACCTCCAATCATATTTTCATCCACAATCAAACTGAATCGAGGTGGGTAACTTGATTGTTGAGGCTATTTTCTTTGTTTGTTGGGAACAAGAGTGAGAGTTTGAATTAGGTGATATCCGATCTTGTATTATTGAGGGATAAACAGAAATCATTTGGGGAGAGATAGAATCGTCTGAAATTGAATTTGGGGGAAATTTTCTATTTGGCTTTTGCTCTTGTTTGGGGGATTTCCAAGTTGATCATGTGCTGAATTAATTTGAAATTTATGTTGCTAATTATCAGTTATGGTAGTTGGGTTGATGCTTAATTGAGGTATTAGAATCAAGGGTTTTTGATGAGTTCTGCGACTCTAGAGCTTTGATTATTGATTGGTTGTGTGCTTGTGTTTGATTGTGGGAGTGTAGCGTTGGGTTTACTCGATGTGGAATTTGAGTTACTTGAGAAAGGTTTGTGCTTTGGTTTGAGTTGATTGTGTGAAGGGGAAATTTGAGGATTTGGTAGTGGAAGCAATAAATGGAAGAAGAAAATGGCGATGGAGTTCAACATCAGGGGCTACTCTCCTTCTTGATTCCGTGCCGGGGCTCAAGCATGACACTGGTTTGGCAGCGAGTGGTCTACGGAGGAGCAGTACAAATTAGAGGAGGGCCTTGTCAAGTATTTGTATTTGTTCAGTAGGTAAAAAATGAACGATAGCACACACAAGACGCGCCAAACGCTTGCGCTTCATATCACAGGTAAAAACTCTTAATTTCACTGCGTCACTGTGTGTTGACTCCGTTAGCATGTTACTGAATAGGATTTGAACGCGGTAGAGACTATCAAACAAAGTAAAGGGGGATATCCAAAATACACCCAACTTGAGGGATCAAACTGAAATTTGATTTTCTTAAAACAGACCTTCAAATAACTATTTCTGTTTCTTAATCCCCACGAATCCGACCTCTACATTCCTCTCGGTTCTTCGACTCCCATCTCCGACGCTTACGTCAGCATCGTCACCGTTATCGTCGCCCGGCGGTAAAGTACTCTGATCGCCGGCGAAGGTACATACCATCGGCAACAGTTTGGTTCTTGATCTATCAACTTGTTTAGGATGATGGGCTTAGATTCGATCTATCAAGTTTTGTAGCTTTCATGGCTCAAAGATTGAAAATTAATGATTGTCATTGTGATTGTGGAATTGGGTTTTACAGGTAGTGAAGAAATTTTGAATCTTTGGGAGGTTGAAGGCTTGAATTTGAAAGATGACGCACAGAAGGGCTAACCCAGATGAAATCCAATTGAGGATTGATCCGATTCACGCTGATGTTGATGAGGAGATCACCGGCCTTCGATCCCAAGTCAGAAGATTGAGAAACGTATGCACCCTGATCCTTCTTTAATTTTTATTTTTTTTGTAGTTTAATTTGGGTTATTTACTTTAATGCAAAAGTGTTTTGGGTTTTTCTGGTCTATGTTTGTGTTTTGGTTTCATTTATAATGTTGACATTGTTCTTAAATTGAATGAATATGCTTTCTGAGGTATCATTAAGCGTAAGTATATTGCTTGATGGATTAGGATAGGGTTGAAATTACTTTGCTGAAGGATAGAATGTGGTATATAGGAGCGATACTTCTCTTCGGAATTTTTTGAAAGTTGGTTATGGAATTGCACTCTGACAAGTATTCAATATTGAGCTTGTCCATAAAGATGTTCTTGCAGTTGGGTTAAGGAGAACCATGTGACCGCTAGATGTTAAACAATTGTTTTTCTCTTAAAAGACTCATTGCTTGGGCTTCTATTTAGTGGTATGCGGATTGCAGTCTGTCCAGAAGAGGACCTACATAGAAGGATATGAATAAGAACTTATGAACATCGTATTACAGATGTTATGACCACCCTCATCATGAATTTGAGCATTAATTAGCTGTTATATGGTAAATTATATTGGTTTATACTGCTCCTTTACTGAGTGGTGTCATGCTTAGTATTCAAGAAGTAAGAGTATGTTAGTAGAGGAAAGTATTATCGAAGTTTCCACATGACAAGATGAAAGGTTTCTTTGTACTTACGGAGTCCAAAATGATGTACTTACATATATTATATATAGTTTCTTTTCCCCAGTTTTGGGGTGTTGGGAAACGTGCCTCTAAAATGGTTGGTTGAATTTTCTTAGATATATCCGTCTGCTTTTGTAATTCATTTTGCTACAATGAAACTTTTCATTCCATACTTAGGTGCCTGGGGCTGTCCTTGATTGTGCAACTTGATCAGAACAAAGTTCTAGATAGTTTGAATCTTGATTTCTTATTACTTATTGTTTACTGGTGCAGGTGGCTCAAGAGATTGAAGTCGAAGCCAAATCTCAGAATGCTATGCTCAATCAGCTGGTATGCCTTCAAAGTGTAAACATTATTGCTTTTATAATTCATTTCAATAACAACTGATAGAAGGATTGCAATTCTGTTTTCCACAATTGGACTTTAAGGTTAGAAATCTAGATGGCGAACCTTTTTACCATCATCTAGGATCCTTGGTACCTATACATTGTTTAGAAGAAAGAGACGAAGGAAAGTTTCTCAAAAGTATTAAAATTATATTTAGTATGATTGATGAATATATGGACAGACAGGCGTTCACAGGAATGTACAGAGGTCTTTTCTGTAGTTAAAATAAGTTGTTCTTCATATAAGAGACTTGCTCAAAATCCAAGTGTTAAATCTTAATCTTGTAGATGAATAGAAAAGATAATTGCCATTTGAGAAGGAAATATTAGGAGAGGTAGGATTGTAGAAAACAGAAAAGCACCTTATGTCATAAACGTGCATCTTGCTCAAACTCCCCTTTGGCAGTGGAATAGGTTATACAGTTTGAAATGGTTTTTGGTTTGTGTTTTAGAATATATCGATTTCATGATCTGTTGCTCCTCTTCTCTCTCTCTCTCTCTCTCTCTCACTCTCTCTCTCTCTCTCTCTCTCTCTCTCCCCTTTATTATAAACAAATATTTACATTACTAGAAGGTCACTTAGTTATTGAGTCATGTTGAAGGCAATACTGTACTCCTGATGCTTTTCTTAAGGCCTCCGTATGTTTGCCTTCACATTTTGTGCATGCTTCTCTTTGTCTGTGTGTGGAGAGTGACTTTGCGTGACCCATATTTTTTTGCAGGACATGACTGTGATGAAAGCTCAAGCGTGGTTGAAGAACAATGTCAGGAGATTGAACAAGAGCACCATCCAGAGTGGTTCAAACCATGTTGTCCATGTGGTGTGCTTTGCGCTAGGTTTTTTCTTTCTGGTGTACTTTTGTTTAAAGTTTTTTTAGGTGATGAAGGATGATCTCAAAAGTGCACCTTCCAAATATCTTTTTGTTCAAGAAGAGATTTTCTGGAATGCTGAATTACTTGTCTCATTGTAAAGCCATCTCACGCTTCTGTTAGTATAACAAGTTGAAACATTGACAGTAGCGCTTCAGGTTTTTGAAAATATTTTGGTTGTAGCAGTTGCGTCCTACAATCTTTTGTTTCAGACATTACTTATTAGAGAGATATATGTATAAGAAAGAATGTTATATCATTGTGATTTTTTCTAACCTAGTCAGCTAGATATGAATTGTTGCTCATGCTTTTCCTTTACTCCTGTTTTTTTTTTCTTTTTCTTTCTGCATGGTGGAAGAAACGTCATTATTTTCATGTTGCTTTAGCTTCCAAAGTATGAATGAAGATTAGAAAGCTAGCATTGGCAAGCATTTGAAAATTGCTGCGAACTCTGCATGGCTTCCTGCTTGCTTATCCTAACGTGGTTGAGAACAGTTCTAGCCCACCCTGCAAAGTAAGTTTCGTTGTGACCAACCTGGCCATCTTTGTAGAAGTTAAAGCATTCTTTCTGTTGTTTAGGGTCAGGGCATTCCTCTTCAGCATTAAGATCCCACCATGCACCTCGGTGGTTCATACCGGACTGATCTGCCATCCAGTGATGGGCATACTGGCCGGCCCCGGCAAGCTCTAACCACCCTTTAGGAAAGAATTCCATAATGCTACTGTTTCTATCCATGAAGAGCATGTTTGTTAGCTGAGCTCCATGTGGGGATGCAAGAATATCTGTGTTGGTCATGACCTTAACCTGTTCAAGAACACCAGAATCAAAAATACAAACACTTTAACATCAAAGGTGAAAGGTGCCGCATTCGTTCACAAATTGATGCAGAGTATCTCAATCTATTTAAACTGAAGGAAAACAGTTTTACCTTTATATGCAACAAACGGTGAAAAGAAGTGTTGGTGTTTATTTGCTATACGTGTAGCTTTTCATGAATTGTATGTTCTATCTATGGAGGATATTACTTGGATGATGGAACAGAAAAGTGATGACAAATTATTGCCAAAGGCTATATGCTTCGACAAAATGTGTAAGCATATGTTTACATTTTGTTTGAGCAAATAATGTGTACCAAGTTATGTACTGAGTGATTTTTCTAAATGAGATAAAGCGAGTCTTAATGACAACATATATAGGGATTGTGGCAGTATGTCCTCAGCCTAATACTAAACCTCTGCCTCTTGAGATATAATGGAGAAAGAGGGCAAACCTGATCGCAGAAACTTAGGTCTTCAGACTGAACAACCTCCAACAAGCACCCATCCACCATTGCACACTCCCTTGCAAATATACTAATCACTGCAGTTGGATCCTTGAATGATCTTGAAGCTTTCCTCATTAACAAAGTTAGCCTTATGATTGGCTCCCCTCTGACACCAATCTCTTTCCCTCTACCTGCCGGATTTATGCCACAAAATACTCTTGCTTTACATCTCAACAAGTCAGACACTTGAAGCTTCTTCTCCTTCCCCATTTTCCCTACATTATGTCTCGTCACAACAGCCTTCTCAAAACAATATGGCCCTTCTCCTTTTCCCATTTGTTCAATCATCACTTTCCCAAAGTTTGCTTCCACTAGGTTCTGAAGCCACAATCCCATATTTTCCCTCAGCTCTCCCCAATGGAACAGCACCCATCGCGTCGGCTTCACACACCTGTAACAAGATGGCAACGTTAACAGAAATAACGAAGATTAACATCGAAGGTAAGTACACAAACATCAAGAAAATTGAACCGCAAGAAAACATCAGAAGAATTTTTAAGATGAGAGATCATAACCCGTTCTTGATTGACCATCCCACAAAAGGGACCATGGCAGTGAGTCCATGCCACAAGTTTACATAATCATAGTATGTGTCCGACACAAATGTGAGGCCCTTCAAGAATGTAGTGGAGTTTGGTAGACTTTGAGGCCATGCCAAGGCATACGAGTTTTCGGTGCCATCTTTGTGGTCATGACCCTTGAGGCACAGTAGTCTTCCCTTTGACGCTTGTGAAGGGAAATAGAGGTATTGGGATTCATTTTCTTCAGATGTGTCGCTGAAAGAGCTCATAAACCAAGTGTTGCCCTCCATTGCAGTTTTGGTGAACCTCAAGTCTTTGAGAGGAAGGAAAGTAACCGAGTCTCGGAGCCTCGAGTTAAGATCATCACGAGCATCGTTGTTGCTGGCACCAAGTTCACTTTTCCAGAAATGAAGATCCGATGAAGCAGAAGAGGTGGAGAGTGAAGAAAAGCCATGAAAGAGGATGAGAATGAGAGAAAGTGAAAAGAGACCGATAAGGAGTATAGTTATTGAGGGGCTCAAGCTCTTAGGTCTGTTGGCACTGCTTTTCACTTCCATGGTTTCTTCAAGGTCAAGCATGATTCATCTGGAGGTTTGTATATGTCAACTGAGGATTTGATCGACCTCGAGATTGAGATCTAGTGACACCTTTCAGAAACCAAATAAAATTGTGATTATACTACTTGGGTCAATGGCTGATGCATGTTGCAACATGGTATTTTTTTCGACTGAATGTAACATGTTGATATTAATAGATGAGATTTGGACATTATGTTTTTGTCCTATCATGACTATATTGCATCTCCGGAACTCCTTCAAATAGAATTTTAACACTTGGACCGAGTTTTTTGTTTTTAACACGGACTGAATTCTCTCAAAAAATTTAACACTTGATTCCAATCCATTGGTGCTATGCATTTGGAATAGACTAATACCAACTTGTTCTAGGCTGGGGTCTTTCACTTGCTTATCATTTTTGGGATTCGTTGCTTATTAGAGATCCCAAACTACACACAAGAAAAGGGGTTACGTGGAATCTTATTGAGTCGGATCGGACCCTCATCTTCCCGAGTAAAAGTCCTACAATCATGGTTCACTTAATGCAGAAACTCGAAGGGGGTACTTGAGAACCAAAACTGGAGACGGCTAGCAAAAAGAGGAACTATTGTTAAAATCGCAATCATTCAAAACCAAACAAAAGAGGAACTGAATTGTTAAAATCATCCAAAACCCAACATCCTTCAAGAAGAGACGTTGATAATTTAAACTCGAACTTCAAAATCAGGGTATAGGGGGACAGTTCACTGAACCAAGTACTAAGAAGAGAGTTGATCTACAAGAGGGAACTAAGTACTATGAAGATAACTGATCTACAAGATGGAAAAGGATGGAAGATTATTTGCTTTATTAATAACCAAACACACTATATCACCTATGATACAATGTCGAGAAAGCACAAAGTAATAGACTGCGGCATTCTATTTACACAATCTGTACAAGGATTCTTAATATGTCAGGTTAAAGCCATTATTAGATTAAAATAAGCATATTTGAATGAGACAGAAGAGAAGCACCGAGATTTCACAGCATTACCAATATTAAACCCAAAATACCATCTTCCGTTGCTAAATGTCACTTGATATCTTTGCCCACTGAAGATCATTGCCAGGGCAGGTTATTTGATCCCCCAGCTTAAAAGCAGTTTAGCTAATGATACCGGATTGTGTCAGTTTGTCAGCAGGATCAAAATGCTTTACAGAGGTTAGCTTTCATGTTAGATGAACACTGCTGCTCAATTGGACCTGTGGGACTACACAGCCGGGTCCTTTTTGGCTCAGAAATTCTGACATGTGAAACGGCAGTGGCAAGTGCATCCACTAAACCACAATCATCTTGATCTTCTGACTTGCAACTACCAGAAGATGAAGGACCGCTAAGAGTTTCACTGAGAGAATCATCTCCTGTTTTGTTCAGAACTGCCTTTAGTCTTGGGGCAATTGCAAGTTGGTGGCAAGGTGCTCCTGATTGATTCTTCGACCTCGATTTAATGGGTAGTGCCTTCAATGTTCGCTCAGTATAAAACAATATCCATGGATGCCCTGTGAAACACCAAAAAGATGTCAATGATTTGCTTAGAACTATATAGGGGTCGCAATACAACACTACCGTTATTTGAGGAGCTTGCAATTAGTACAAGTGAAAGCATAAACTTGAGACACGGCTCAGAAATAATGCAAAAGGAGAAGCATACAAACACTGGTAATCAGGCATGGGTTGGGGGTTCTGGCTACCAGGTCATGCATTCAAAATTCCAAAAGTACTACACTACTCTGATCAGCAATAAGTAAATGTGAAACATGGTAGTTTGAAAAAAAAGAAAGCATGTTTAAGCATTGTAATAATCTTCAGACGGAAAAAAATTAAGCATTTTTATAACATACTAGTTGAAGCGCACACGCACCATAGCAGCAAGAAAAAGGTGCTTCATAGGCTATTTTATATTCCATTTAACAAGAAACAGATATCAAATTAGCCCTTATCCCAGAACAAATGAGTTGGGAATTTATAGAAAAAGATGGCACTTCCCAAATTCAACAAAATGATAAACTTACTTAGTACTTCCTCTGCTGTTATCCGTACTGAAACATCCCTAGTCAGCATTCTCCCAAGAAGATCTCGCGCAGGTTTGGAAATTGACTCCCATATCCCTGCATGTAAATCAAGCTTCACAGTCTTTACTGACTCAAAAACTGCTTCTATGGAGTCTCCCTGAAATGGAAGAACACCAACCAAGAGTGCATGTAGGAGGACACCAGCACTCCAGATATCCACTTTCTCAGAGTACTTCCCCACTAAAACTTCTGGTGCAACATAAGCTGGACTTCCAGCCAAACCAGTCAAATTTTGTCCTGCAGAAAGCATGAGAAACGGTTTCATTACATAATAAATTCACATCTAAACAGCTGACAAAGAAAAATAAATTATAAAACCACATGCAAAACACTATGCAAAAAGAAAAATAAGTTCCAATCAAATTGCAATCATGAACGAAACTACTTTGACATAATAATCAAGTCTGCCTCTTCACTAATTACTTATCATAACAGAATCATATGATGAAATTCTAATAAGTACACTGCTCTGCGCTATAAACATAGTTTCAACACTCCTACATGAAAAGCGAGCAACTAGTATAATAACCGGAATGCGAAATCAACAGAAATCATAGAATGAAACCAGGTAACATATAAGCATGTGCTCAGTAGTCTTTGACTCTCTGAGCATGCATAGTTTAATAAAAAAAGGCCATAAAATGCACTGGAACTGAAGTGGTCTACAGTTGGACATGGAAAACAAATTATACTTTGATGCTAAACACAACATGCTACAAACAAGGGATATGGTGTTCACCGTAAGATATTCTCATGGCCAGTCCAAAATCTGCAAGCTTTATCTTTCCTGCTTTTGTAAGAAGAATATTCTCAGGCTTTATGTCTCTGTGCACAACCCCCATATCATGACAATACTTGATAACTAGCATCACTTCCTTGAATATGTTAGCAGCCCGCTGCTCTGAATACTGACCCTCCTGAAGCATCTGATCAATCAATCGCCCACCTGAGCATAACTCCATCACAAGATGAAAACTTTCTGACTCCTCATACACAGCCTGTAATGTCACAACCCCAGGATGTCCGGACAAATGCTGCATTATCTCCACCTCCCTATGAACCGTCTCTTCCCCTTTCTTCAGAGTCTTGCATGCAAATTCTGCTCCACTCCCCCGGGACTGACACAACCAAACTGAACCAAACTTCCCACGCCCAATTGTAGCACCCTTGCTATAATCTTCCTCAATCTTATTCTTCCTACCCATTTGAGTAGCAACATCTATACATCCTATCTTCCTCTTGATACCTCTTCCTGGTGTAACCAAAGACGAAGTCCCACACGGCGGAGCCGTGGCAATGCCTGCAAGCCTGCTCTTATACGATCCCACAGACTCATTCCCTGCGTCATCTTCTTTACACCGCTTCTTCAACCTAGAATAATCCTCTAGCGGCAACGACCGCGAATTGCACGACTTCGATGTCAGAGCCTCCGGTGGATCTGGACATGGGTCATCCACACCTCCTTTCCTCTTCTTCCTCATCAATTCAAACTACCACTACTTTTATCCACAAGCACACACAGTCAGTAAATCAAAGCTGCAATCCAACGCTTCTGGGTTTTCTTCTCCTATAACCAAAAATGTTTCTTTTTCTCTTTTTTTTTTTTCCCTCAAAAACAAAAACACAAATCAACACAGTTTCAGTGCAAAACCCACTAAAATTCCAACACCAAACAATCTCTACTATCTAACATTCAAACTCAAACCCAGAAAAAGAAAAAAACCAACAAACAAAAACTCTGATCCACCAAACTGCATTACACCCAATATACCCAGAAACAAAATTCACTACCATAACACAAAAGCTTCAAAATTTACATCAGATGAATCAAAACCCAGAATCACAACCAGAAAAAGCTTAAAAAAGCAACAAACTTTAACAAAAAGCAACAAGCTTTGGACTCACCCAACAAAATCCCTCACATCTCAGAATCGCAGGATCGGAAACCAGAGACGTCCGGCGGCGCCAACCGAGATTCGATCGAAACCAGAAACCCTAGAAATCGCCGGAGATTTGGGTGGAAGGAGTTAATTATTTTTGGTCCGGTAAAGATTGGTATATGATTGTGATTGATGTGAAAAAAAAGGTTTTGGGGGGTTTAGTCTTGCTTGCCATTTTAACTGAGCGACGTGTCCGTTTTATACACGCCGGTTCCGACCCGGAATCCGAGTCTGACCCGAAGAGGGGTGTGAGGGGAGATCGGGTGGGTGCGGGAGTAGAGGAGGTGTTGTGGTGGAATTGGCGTGTGTTTGACGGCAATGTGGAAAAAGAGTGTCAGGGTGAAGCTTTAGACGCATGTGATATGTGATATATCATATATGTCGTTTTTTTGAGACATATGAACGTGTTGGCCTACATATTTGGTTTGTGTCGTCCGTACGGATTTGCCTAATGCTAATTGCTAAGCCATTAAATGATCAAAGTAACGAACTTGAGGCTTGTATACTTTGTCCACATGTTTTCTTGACCACTTTTCTAAATTGAGCTTCAGTTTTGTCATGAATCTTGACAATGCCTAACTGCTATTGCCGACGTTGGGGTTACTTGCGAGCATTCAACTGTGTAAGTAGTAAATGGTTGAATGTGCAGGCTTAGCAATCCCACACCCGCCCTCAACTTACGAAGTTGTCAAAGTGGCAAGATATTGTTCTACAATGCACAGCTAGAGCATTAGGCATACATATTTTAAGATACCCTCACGGTCTCATATAAGGGGATAGGAAAAGATAAACTTGCAAACATCGAGATCGTTGGATCGAATAAGTAGTCTTATCTCAAAAGCAACAAAGAGTTTTAAAACTTATTTTTGAAGGAGACGAAGAGATACAAACCTGAAGTTTGTTTGTTCATAATCATGTCATTTATCCGACACTTATTAGATACAGTTTGATTGTTCATACTAATTCAATGAGATCACAAATAATTTTCTCTTTAATTGAGATCACGAATAATTTCAAAAGGTTTCGGAGATCATTGTGCACATGGAGAGAAAAAAAAATAGCATGGAGTGTTTATTATTTTCGAGCAAAAAAATATCCAGAAAAGAATTTTCTGCCAAAAAAAAAAAACATAATTATATTCTCTGGGAGACCACTTCAGTTCAGTTGAGTCGCAACTCGTATAGTTTGCAGTGTTAAGCGCTACCGTGTGAAACTCGAAAACGAAATATGGCTCATCAGTACAGCCAAACCTTAAACCCTCCCAAAACCCTCATGATCCCCAAACACCCAAATCCCATCCCCTCATTTTCTTCCTCCAAAACTCTCAAACCCAATTCCAGAAGCTTCCCAAAACTCTCTGTGTCGGCCATGGCCGCCCAAGCGCCGCCGCCCCTGGATGCTCTGCTCAACGGTGCTCGTAAACAAGAGGTGCTTGATGCCATTGGGACTTCCTTGTCTAACTGCCTCTCTGAAACCAACCTCCACCTCACAGTTCCTGGCCTCCAATCCAAAACCAGAGGCAAGGTATATATCAAAATCTTTCCTTTGTTTTTCTTTTGCTTCATTTTGAACATACTGTTGTCGAGGTTTTGATGTATGATAAGGATGTTTTGAACTTGGGAATTGGCAATTGCATTTGGGAGATGGTTTGTATTGAGATGTTTAGTAGTTCTGTGATAATGGTGGTAACAAAGGATGAAGCTTTGAGATGTTTTCGCAAATTTGGTCCGTCGGAAATGTTTAGGACAAGAAATTTACAGGAAGTGGTGGTCATCATAATCTGCCTTCTCACCGAGTACGTTAAACGCCCTTCAAGTAGCTTGAAGGCTACATTGATGTAGCTATGATACCACCATAATGTTAAGCCTGTGACTTTGAAGGTGCATCGTGTTCATTTTGTAATTGCTGCGGCGGTATTATTTGGAAGTAACCAAGGTTACTCTTCTCCAATATGACTTGTTGGCCATGGAGCTAATTTCAAGTGTCTTTCAGGATGGTGGTAATGAGGGTTTTCAGCACCCTAATGGCATTGCATTTGGTTAGTTTTAATACTATATACAGCTTGAGTTTTTCGATGCCTATGGCTAATTAGGCCCAGTAACCAACTTGGTTTAAGCCAAAACTTTCAGTGATTTTTATTTTATTTTAAACTTCTAATTTTTTGGGGCTGTGGTTATTCTCTTCTAGCAATCCATTTGTGGGTTTGTAATGCTCTTTATTGAGGGAAGGACTTTCAATTCTGTGTTTCCCAGGTTATAGATGTTGCTTTCCTTGATCACACTGCAGTCTTTGGTTTGTAATGTAATTAGTTAATTAGAGAAAGACTCTAAATTCTCTGCTTTCCAGGTTAGGGATGTTTATGACTGTGGGGATTATCTTGTTATGGTCACCACGGATCGGCAGAGTGCATTTGATAGAATTCTTGCTTCCATTCCCTTCAAAGGCCAGGTCAGTACTCTTGTTACCATCCCAAAGGAATGAACAGATGTGAGTGCTCTTCATTTTGGTTTAGCGTAGTCGGTTCTGAAAAAAAGAACAAAAGAGGGTCTGAAAGCCCTTTTTTATTTTTCATAATATACTCACTAAGTTGGTGATTAGATAATTAGTAATGATATTTGAATTTCTTTGGTTTTATCTTTGTAGGTCCTTAATGAAACAAGTTTATGGTGGTTTGACAAAACTCAACATATAACGTCAAATGCAGTTGTTTCGGTCCCAGACGAAAATGTAACAATTGCAAAGAAATGTTCTGTTTTTCCGGTGGAGTTTGTGGGTATGATATGATAATCATTATATGTTGAAAATAAAATTTTGAGTACAGGAAGATGCTAACGTTTAGTAAAAGCAATAGTATGTGTTATAGCCATGAAAATCCCACTATAAGCTTATCACATTAAATCCACATCTTGCATAGTCAATGATACCCATGTCAGAGGTTTTGGCTTATTTGAAGATGAGGGCACGGTCTTTATACATTCATTACTCTCTGAGTCTTTAAAATATATTTTCTTCTAATTTGTAGTCAGAGGTTATGTGACGGGAAGTACTGATACGTCATTATGGATGGTCTACAGAAATGGCGTTCGAAATTATTGCGGCAACGTACTTCCAGACGGTGCGCTTTGTCATTAATGTCTTGTGATATTTCTATTTCCAAATTTTTTGTCTAATGATCTATTGATGTTATAGGCTTGGTAAAAAGCCAAAAGCTTCCTGCAAATATACTCACACCAACAACTAAGGCTGCAGATCATGACGTTCCTGTTACTCCAGCTGAGGTTGGTCTCTTTAATATTCTTTTGTCACTCTAAATGGGAGAGGGAAGGAGAAGAGAGACACTTGTTAGGTTAGGCCATCAGGCTGACTTGCTTGTTAGTGAAGATGTTAAACCAAGTCAAAAGGGGAGAGAAGTTCATGCTGGAGATGAAACCAAGTTAGCATGGAGTGTTAGATTTTCTATCCATACATTCAAATGACTTAATGTGTGTGGTGCCATTTTCTTGCAGATTATTGAGAGTGGACTGATGAGTCAGGCCGATTATGATGAAGTAAGTAGGAAAGCATTGAGCTTGTTTGAGTATGGACAGGTAATTTTCTTTTTCTGAGATCTTCTGAAGTTAGGCTTCTGAAAATGTAGTTATCTGTAGACATAATGGGAACTACCTCAATAAAAGCATACAGTATCTGAATGGAATCATAGACTTGCTATCTAGTGAAAAACATGGAATAGAATAAAGGGAACAATGAGGAAAAGTAGAAAGATGAAGCATGAACAACACATCTTTTGATTAGCTTCTACAGCTTTTTGTTTCATTTTTCTTTTCTGTTTATTATTCCTCAGAAGTATGACATATGATTTGATGTTGGACCTTAAAAGTTACATGCGTTTTTGTTTCAAATACGCTGCTTCATTTATACCTAGACACATGGATTAAACATTTTTGTTTTTTTGTTGTGATTTTGTTATAGATCATATATACACAATAAGGCAAATATTGTAGTTGAATTTATACTGATCTATCAGCTTCTTATCTGAAAAATAAACTCAGCCAGGGTAACCAATTTTATCATTTCTGTGATGGTGCAGCGTGTGGCTTTGGAGCATGGGTTGATATTGGTAGACACAAAGTACGAATTTGGGAAGGGACAGGATGGTTCCATACATTTGATTGATGAGGTATTATGTTGCCTTGTGTAAAGTATTTATCATTCCTCCTCACTCACTATACACATTTCAGTTTCAATAATGGTATTAGGTGACTCTTGTTTTTCCTTGCTATTCTAGGTGCATACACCTGATTCAAGCAGATATTGGATTGCACATACTTATGAGGAACGTTTTCAGAATGGTCTTGAACCTGAAAATGTTGATAAGGTATGTACCGTATTTCATACTATCATGTATGATGTGTTGTTTTACAGTTGTTGTCTATAAGAATTACATCTGAACAGCTTTTTTGCTGACATTTAAACTTTGATTCTTAGGAGTTTTTGAGGTTGTGGTTTAAAGATAATTGCAATCCATATGAAGATGAGGTAATGACATAAAATCCATTCATTATTTTTTGTTTGAGAATGTAAAAAATAAAATCTCAGTCTGATTATACAAAAATTTAGGTCCTCCCTGATGCCCCTGAAGAACTTGTTCGTGAACTATCTTGGCGGTATGTCACTTTTCTATTGTGCCTTGCCATTAATTAAACCGTGTGATAATTTCTTCGACATACTCTTTTATCAGGTACAAAGCGACAATGCATGTGTCATAGGTCATTAGGTTCAAAACCCTTAAGTTGATAGAAAACTCCTTATTGACTTGCTAGAAGCTGTTCTTGGTAGTCTTTTTTTTGGTGGAAAACCATCTGAATTATAAGATATTTTGCCCATCCCATGGTACTCCCCATCTTGTGTGATGAGGAGTTTGTTTAGGCCATCCTGTTTGAATAAATCATAATAAGGGATATATTGAGGTTACTAATGCTTGATATGTTGTTTCTCTTTCTGTTCATCTCCATGAGTTCTTTATTTCAATAAATTACTGTTACTTTTCTGTTATGCCCTCTCCTTGCTTCCCCTGTAATGTGTAACTGAGTTATTGTTTTGATCAAGACCATAAAAAGATGGTCAAGTTTTGAGATTTTTCTATCCACTGGTATATATTTTAGTTACTCTTATAATGTACTGATGTTGCTTTTACAATGGCAGATATATTTTCTTGTATGAGACGATCACAAAATCAAAATTCAAGATGCCTTCTACAGAGGTAAAAAGCCTTGTTTTGATTGATATTCTATTTTTGTGTACAAATACTAGCGACATATTCACGGCTGCTTCCATGCAGGAGCCAATACATGATAGAATATCTCGCAATGTGGCACAAGCACTGTCATCCCTGAAGTAACTTCATAGCGAGGAGCAGAAGAATTTTAGCTGAACTAACAAGGACCCTCCCCAAGACCCCACAAAATTAAAAACATACTAGAAAATGTGAGGCATTTATTTCTTGTGATTCATTTGTGCTTTCATGTATGTTCATGGGAAGTCTCTTGGACAGCAAGATGTTGTGCCTTGAATCGAACAGCGGGCATAATTACGCCCAATGATTTTTAGCTTACCGTTTTTCTTGAACAGTTAAATGTATGCTGTTGTTTTTTTACATAGAAGCTTGCTCGCCTAAGAGACGGTCTTTACCGGACCAAGACAAATGAGTTTGACGACTGAAAAGAAATGAGCTCGAACTTGTGTTAAACATGTAATTCTTTCCTAGTAGTATTCATCCTTGTATCCTTCAGAGCTTGACGGCCACCTGAGACCACAATCAACTTTCAAATAGTCCTACCAATTGAATTTCTTACATATGTTGGCGTACTGGAATGAAATTTGAAAAGCATGTATATAGAACCTAGAAGCTAGAAGAGACAAGTCTATGAAGGTTTTCAAGTTCAAAAGGATAAACAAAAAGGAAGTAGACAGGAAGTATGCCTCCGTTGATTGATTAGCTTCAGTTACCATCAGGATACAAAGACCTCTGAAATCTAGATCTCTACAGCTCCTCATAACAACTCGAATTGTGGAGATGACCTTATCATACTTCTAATGTTGACCGATTAATACAGCTTCCCAAATCATTCAGATGCACCCTAAATCATCAAACTATAGACGATAACAGCTAGCTAGGTGATCAAATTCAATTGCTTTTGGCAAAATGGTGCGTAAGTTGAAGTCATGAAGTAACAGTCAAACAGTTAGCCGAGGCCATTGATTCGATCGGTTGTTAGTTTCTTCATTTAGTTCATACGTGTAGCGTAAGAGATGAGATGAGAGGATGCATGACGAACCTACTACTACTTTACCGGTCTAACACACTACTGAGTCATGGGAGTAGCAATACCCTGCTCTTATATAAACCTCCTCCAGTTACTGGTACAGCAGTATCCCATCACCTTGTGCATGTTCGACCCAACCTGCATTCCAGGAACTCCACTGCCTCGAGGCTTCTACATCCACGGATTATGGCCTAGCAATTTCACGTATCCACATGACCAGTGTGTGGGTACATTGTTCGATTACAATCAGGCATATCTTAAGCGTGCTATTACATCTTACCGACTTAATTTAAATCATCCTTTCCGGGCAAAACCTTACCCTGCGGTTGGCATCAGAAGCGCCGTCGATGCAGTGTTATTACATCTTACCGACTTAATTTAAACCATCCTTTCCGGGCAAAACCTACCCTGCGGTTGGCATCAGAAGCGCCGTCAAAGCAGCACTCGGAGGAATCACAGTTATCACACCATCCACTATGTGCAAGATCAATCCTGCGGGTGACAACTATCTCCATGAAATCATCCTATGTCTTGACAAAACGCTTGCCAGCTTCGTCAATTGTGTTCGAGCATCCAGTTGCAGTGGAATTGTAATCTATCTCTAGCTAATAAGAGATCACGTAGTGATTCATCTGAGCAGATGAATTCTAGTACGTGTTAGAAAGAACGCAAAGAAACAAAAAGGTCACACATATCAGAAAAATGAGCACAAAATAAAAGTAAAAGCAAAGGAAGAACTAGAGCCATTCAAGTATACTTGTATAATGTGTATGATTATACAAAGAATAATACGAATATGCAAATAAGCACAAAATTCTTGGAACAAATTTTTACCAGCTTGATTAAAATGTTGCTGATTTGCAATTTTAATTGCGGCGATGTTGGGATTTCTTTGGCCTTCAGTTGTGGAGGTGGATGCTGGTGGGTCGGAGGAGGGCTGGGTTCTCGCAGCTTTGTTATATACCTTATCTCACGCTCACTCTGAACCTTGAAATCTCTCTCCGATAGATGAAGTCGGTGACTTGGTGCCACAGGAAAAAGACAGGTGGAGGCTGGAGGTATAATTATACCAATCGAAGCAATTATACATTGCTGAAAAGGACAGAATGAACAGTAACCAATCTCACATCTTTGGTAGGTATAATATCATTCTTCATTTCAGTGTGTACCAGCAGTTATGAGTGCATTCTCAGAGAAAGGGGAAGAGAAAGAGAAGGCTGCGAAAGAAGCTAGAGAAAATCTCAAGATTCTGGAAAGTGGACTAAAGGAAAAGCATTTCTTTGGAGGTGAAAGCATAGGCTTCGTGGACATAGCTGCAGGGTGGATTGGAGTATGGGCTAGAATGGTTGAGAAAATTGCAGAAGTAAATCTAATTGATACCGAGACGACGCCTCTGCTTGATGCTTGGTTCAGAAGAGTCCTTGAAGTTCCAATTATAAAAGAGCCTGCCACCTCAAGATAAATTGCTGGAGCACAACAAAGGCTTTTACAAGATTTTGACTGGAGGATCAAGTTGAAGAATTTGCCACCATTTCTGCCTGGTTTCTGCATATTCATCTTTAAATTTAGTATGTATACTATTTATATAAAAAGAATAAAGTGGGCTTAGCACATTTGATATACAAATAGATTCACAAGGGTGAAGATATTTTGCATTGTTAGCAGCAATTTGATAAAATAAATGGAGACATATTAGTACCTGCACAAATGAAGAAGTATCTTGTCTAGTGACTGCTAGTCTTGGGGAAGATTAAAGGACCCAAAAAGCAGCCATCATTAATTATACTTCACAGAGAGTCCTTGCATCTGCTTACACATAAACATTGAGAGAATCAACAAGAGCAGAAGTCTCATCATCCAACTTAATTCTGTCCTTCTCCATCATCATAAAGATGTGAGAGGCTGGCCTTTGAGCAGAACTGTGCATTCTTAACAATGATTTGTATAATGGCAAACTTGCAAAACCCAAGTTATGAATAACTCTAATATACCAATTTGCATCCTCAAATTTCCCATGCCTTTCGAAATAATCAGCAAAGGCCATAACAGTATCATCTGATGGCCTCCAATGACAGTCTTGCAACATCGCAAATCCTTGTTTCATTGCTTCAACTGCTCCGTCCATGTTTTGGTTTTTCAGCCTTCCTTCCATAAGGATCTCCCATGTCTTATAATTCGGGCAACCGCCTCTATCCAACGCGTACTTGTGTAATGACTCAGCCTTTTCCACCATTCCATTCCGCATGTATGCGCCTAGAAGGACATTAGAGACTCGAACATCATATCTAAAGCAATTGGACTCCCATTCCCTAAAAATCCTCTCAGCTTCCATAATATCACCTAGCTTCACCAGGGACAACACTATATGCATGTAATTAGTACTCGGAATTCTCCCAGCTACTCCCTTACTAGCTCCCCAAAGCCGTAGAACATCCTCTTTACTCTTCAACGACGTATACTGTGTAATGAGGAAGAAATAACCAAGACGATTACAGTTAGAAAGCTTCTCTTCCGCATTACTCAAAGCCAACTTGGCTTTCTCCACAAGCCCTGCTTTCATATAAATACCAGCTAAAGTTGACAAAGTGCTCCATCCAACCTGAACATTCTCATCACTCACCATTTCTTTATAAACCACCTCAACCGAACCAACCCCAGACAGCTTCGCATTTGCATTCATCCAAAGATTATACGACAGAACAGTTAGCGGTACCTTGTTACTCCTCATCTTCTCTATAACAAGCGGCACCTTCCCAAACTGCCCCGTCCCCATATACAACCTCATCATATCATTATACAAATTAGAGCTCACCACCAGCCCCAACCCTCCAAGCTTCTGCATCAGCTCCTCTGCCTTTTCAACGTCCCTTGCCATAACATAACCATGTAGCAGAGCAACACATGCCGCTTTACGCGACGCCGTATCAGTCAAATTCTCAAAATACTCTTCTGCTTCCAACATTTTATCTTGTCTAATCATTGATTCTAATCTTATCACATGATCCACCGGTGACATTCGATAATTTCTTTGATTTTCTATACATTTTATCACCTAATTCATAATCAACAACATGATTATGATTATAATTATGCTAATCTCATTTTTATTTCATAGCAAAATTTTCAAATAACAGAAATTTCAGAGATGAAAACCTGAAGAGCGTGATCGAAGCGCTTGGATTTCAAGAGCTGGATGGAAATGCGGCGGAGCTGGGGGACGGAGACCTTGTGGCCTTGGCTGACCCAATCTTGAACCACGGCGGTTGCGGTCCGGCCCGGACTTTTGAGCTTGGAAATCTGGCTCTTGAGCTCGCCGACCAGTGAAAAGGAAGAGGAAGAGGTGCGTGATGACGTCAGCCTCCACGTGTCCCAATCTTGAACCACGGCGGTTGCGGTCCGGCCCGGACTTTTGAGCTTGGAAATCTGGCTCTTGAGCTCGCCGGCCAGTGAAGAGGAAGAGGAAGAGGAAGAGGAAGAGGTGAGTGATGATGTCAGCCTCCACGTGTCGAAAAGAGGGAACCGGCGTTTCAGAGCGGCGACAGAGCAACGGCTCGCCATGGGAGCTGGTGAAGAGTGAGGGTAGAAAGTGAGACATTATAAGCAAATGAGGAGAATTTAGTAATTTTAATCCTAGTGTGGGCTAGGCGGAGCTTTTGGGCCGCTTGGCGGTGGGCCAGCTGGTGCATGTTTGTGGACGGGCTAGCAAAACGTGTGATAAAGCAAGCCCACCAAATGACTAATGAGATTGAAGAGGTGAACAGCCAAATGACTATAATTTCTATTTACTTATATTAATAATATGTGTGAAATAGAAAAAAAAAAAATCAACATGTCGTGCATATTATATGTATATGTATTAAATTTGGTTTCAAGAGTATGAACATGTCCCTTTTAAACTATGAAGCGATGTATGTTCAAACAAAACGTAAATATAAGAAGATATTCGGTACACGTCCATGTATCTACAAATGTTATGTAGATGATTAAAATTAGCTGATATTAAGATCGCAAGATTGTCCGTATATACAAATAAATCGTAACGGATTGCTTTCACTATTGTCTATTGAGTGAAAAACGGCGTCGTTGGCTTCTCGTAGGCTGCACGCATAGCATAAAGGTTTTGGGAGGACTAGAAACTAAACCCTGTCGGCGCGTGAATGAGTAAACCAGACTCGACCGTCGTTCGTTCATTTCTGGATTCTTCCACTCAAATTTCAGACGAAAAATCCCAAATTCGAAACTCGCATGTTCAAACTTCACCAAAACCCTAACATTATGCGGAAATTGAGCTTGCTTGGCCTGGTAAGCACGGCGGAGCTCACCTCTCCCATTCCTTTTTATCCAACAATTTTCTGTTCATTCTCAGCAATCGAACCTGTTTGTACGCAGTGCCGGAGGAGCTTGGTTTCGCCGTTCGCCGGAGAATCTGCTATTGATCACGGCAGGCTTTGCTCAGCGAGCGAGGCATTGTATCGAACACAAGGTGAGCACTACTGTGATTGTTTCTGTGGCGAAAGAATCGTTCTTTATTTCTGTGGCTAATTTCAATTTAGGTTTGAGCTCTTCTTCTGGTTCGGTAGCTGGCTTCGCTACTTCGTTTGGGAATCGTTACATCCATGCCTCAGGTTTTGAAGCTCTCTCTTTCTTTCTGATAGTGACGAGCTGCATTTTCGGGTTTATTGGATTTTAAAGTTTGGTGAATTTTTTACAGGTTTTTGCTGCGCACCGGCACGAGACTATTATGAAACTCTCGGCGTTTCGAGAAGCGCAAGCAAAGATGAGATTAAAAAGGCGTTTCGCACGGTTAGTATGTAGATATTTGATTGGCATTAGGCTTTGTAAGGGTTTAGGAATGTTTGAGGTTTTTTTTTTTGGGGAAAATGTGCAAGTGATTTAAGGTCTTTACTACATTGGGGAATTTATGTTAGAAATGCATTTGATTTGTAAGAGGAAGTGCTCTAGGTGTGGATTCGAGGAGGAGCTTTTCATCTGGAATAGATCCTAAACATTATAGAAATGTAAACTGTGCTATGTTACCACACTGTAGCTAGCTGCTAGCATATGGAATTTGCACTTTGTAGATTGAATAAACTTGTCAGAATATCCTATATTACAAATGTCATCTTGATTTTACCACGAGTCTATATGTAACTGTATCCTTTCTCACTTGTTCATTCATGATAGTTTTTTTATACCTTACCAATCCCATCTGGTTAAAGGGTTAAATGGGATTACTGCTGAGTTGAACATCAATTTTGGGCTATCAATTATATGGTTTTACCGTGACCATTATGCATCATTGAAGCCAGGCCCCATTTTTTTTAATTTCATTTTGCCATAATTCTTTATCAGTTATTATATATTTCAAGCTGTTAAATCTGAATGTTTATGCAGCTGGCCAAGAAATACCATCCTGATGCAAATAGGGACAATCCTTCTTATAAGAGAAAATTTCAGGAGATAAGAGAAGCTTATGAGGTTTGATATATGACTGGACCAAACATTCACCAACCTCCTACATGAGTTTGTCAGAGCTGTTTTCATATCTTATATTACCAAAATCTCGAATATTTTGCAAGTTTCCTAGATTGGGCATGTAAAATTTTGTTTGTCGTTTCTTTTTCATTGTTGATTCCAGACATTGCAAGATCCTGAAAAGAGGGCAGAATATGATATGGTAATAACTCTCTCTCTCCTACCCCCCCCCCCCCCCCCCCACCACAAAAATATGCACATCACACTTTTGTTGTTATTTGCTGTTCTATAAAACTTCTTAATTTTATGTTGTATGTTGGTGCTTATCAGACAATGATTTGTATTGTTCTCCTTTTTTTGCACATTTGTTATGTTTGTATTTGGTAGAAAACGAAGCAAACTGGTCTGACAGTGAGCTTCATCAATGAAAGTAATCTGTTCTTCTGCAATCAAGAGTGTACCATAAATTCTTTAGATTTTGCTCAATTATCTCTTTACTCTTGGTGTTCCATGCAGAAGCAATCAAGTGGGTATGCTGCCAGTGATGCAGAAGGTTTTAGATACAGTTATCAAACTCATGGTCCTACAGCTGATGCGGAGGGGTTTGGACATGGTTTTAAACCTCATTTCTCCAGTTCATTTCATAAAATATTCTCAGAGGTATATCAGTTCCACGTTCTATTTTGAATCTTAATGTAGCCTCTTACTGCAGTTAGTTGGACTCTCCATTCTTCATTGTTCTGAAAGTTGTTTGATACTGCAGATCTTTGAACGTGAGTTCGATCAAGTTGCACCTGACATTCAGGTAAAGTTGCTTCCCCTATGGTTGCACTCGTCACTGTCTTTTGTAATTTGAAGCTCAAGTGCGTAATGTTTTTAATGCATTTCATAGGTGGAGCTGTCACTCTCTTTTTCTGAAGCTGCTAGAGGATGCACAAAAAATCTGTCTGTAACTTCACATGTTCCCTGCGATTCTTGTGGTGAGTTCTTCTTTAATTTTTAATTTTTTTAATTTTTTTTTAGGGTTTATCATTTTGGAGGTGACTTCATTAAATATCTTTAGATCATATTGTCTGTTGAAAAATTCTCCTCGTACCAGAGGCTTCAACAATATCATTTCTTGTATTCGACACCATGCATCATCACAGAGATATTTTTTTATTTTATTAATTTCTGAAGTCTTTGTAATTGTTATAGAGGGATGTTCCATTTTGCATTCTTTCTATAGTCCTATAGCTTTGCCTTTAGATGTGGTATTTCAAAATACAAAGGTCAGATTATGCCATGGCTTGTGTTCAGGATGGCGTCCCACCTGTGGGGCCAGCAGCTTGGGTCCAACTTCCTGGTTCATTGTTTGGTGTCAATTAGTGGTGATCGGAGGCTCGGGACCTGGGGTCTGCGTCTGGGTTTGGTCAGACAGAGTCCGGATTCCGAGGCTCGGGATCTTGAAGTCTGATTGTCCTTGGTTTTTGGAAACAATACCATTGTTAAGGAGCGTTAGGATGATATTTTGGGACTCTATAGTCCTATTTGAAAGTCTCAAACTCTCCGTAAAGTCATAATTAAGTTTTTACTTACAATGTTCAAGAGTAGTTTACCTTCCCCATCAGCTATCACTTTGGGACAGCAATGGAACAAACATACAAGTAACACTTGACTGTTGAATTCGAGTGTTATGACCAGATTGGGTTCAGACGACCTTAAGAAAAACTCGGTTTGAGAAAAAAAAAAACTCAGTTATTTGGTGGGTTATCAATAACTAATCAAATATGTTTTTTTTAGTGGAAAAATAATAATGTCACACAAAATGGTTAAAATTCTTGTGAAATTGAAATCCATAGGTTCTCCTTGTTCCGTTTTACATTTTCCATTTGATTATCAATTTGCATAAATAACCTCTCTAGTTTCTTATTTCATGATGCAGATGGGCGTGGCTATCCAGTAAAGGCCAAGACAAAAGTGTGTCCTATTTGCAGAGGTATTGGGAGAGTAAGTTTTGAAGATCCACACTTATGATGTTTATGGAATATTTCTTTGCAAGTGGTTTGTGAGGACAATTACTTTTCTTTGGTCTTCTAGACGTATGACATATCAATAAATCTTCATACTCTATCTCTGATTTTGTTCAAATTTTGTACCAGGTTACAATTCCTCCATTCACATCAACATGCAGTACTTGCAAAGGGTCAGGCCAAATAATCAAGGTATAATGTGAAATCCATTGAATAACTCCACTGATCTTGAATGCTCCCCCAGATCATAGGATTAACATTCAATTTATCTGTTGCAGGAACATTGTATGTCATGTGGAGGATTAGGGATAGTTGAAGGTGCTAGAGAGGTTGAAGTTAGCATCCCAGCAGGTTGGTATAGTCGTTCCAATTTGATGAGAGTAGTATAAGTTTTTGATCGTGTACGCAGTCAGATGTGCATTACTAATAGCTATCATTTGGCTCTAGAGAATCCTGTGTTGTATGTTGCAAGTTCAGGGGAGACATGTTAAGAGAATCATGAGGATTATGTTTAGTTTATAGGAAAGAAGCTAATCTTGTTTGGGTCATGTTTCATAATTTAATCTCCCAGTGACAGAATCAGCCAATATCTGCATGTTTGTCATGGATACGAGGTCTGAGAACAATTTGCAAATTCTCAAGTGAAAAAATTTCTAGATAAGCATACTAAGTTGCTTCAGTTGGAACTGATTGCCCCGTAAGATTCAAAGATGTAAACTTGAGTCCTTAGAATACACTTCTGTTTGAAGGATAATGCAGCTTTAATGTCCATAAATCATCATATTAAAAACAGAAGTGTATTTATCCGACGTCTCTGTCTTTCTAATTCCCTCTTCTATCTTAACTGGACTAGGTGTGGATTCTGGAGATACAATCCGCGTACCAGAGGCCGGGAATAGTGGGCCACGAGGAAGTCAACCAGGCTGGTTATATATTAAGCTAAAGGCACAGTTTTACTCTTACTTTTTCCCTTATAAGATCACTTTAAGTTCCTATGAAGATTTGAGAGATCCATCACAATTGTGTCTACTGTTATAAAACTTTGTTAATATGGTTCATGGATCAAACATTCTAAGAGACAGAAAACCCTCATTTTTGCTTTTTGTACTTTTGCATCATTTGGTCTGATTTTTCTATTGCTGTAGCATAATGGCATGCTTTAAAGGATCTGAATCATATGGTTAACCTTATCGTTTTGTCCCCTCACCCCCACCTAAAATAAAAGGAGCTTGAATTGCATACTAAGCAGGTCTAACATATCAGTCTAGCTGGAAGATACATATGATTGAAGGACATGATAATAAATGAACTTAATTAAGTGGAAGACTTGCTTTTTCTGTTTTGATGTACAGACTTATGATTGCGAGCCTGCTAGGCCTTCTTAAATTCCCTTGTTTTTTTGATGATGTAGGTTGCTAAAGATCCTATTTTTTCTAGAGATGGTGCAGATGTTTACGTGGACTCTAATATCAGCTTTACTCAAGTGAGACTGATTTCTTGCATGTACATGACTATAATCAGTGTGACATGAAATAATTAACTAGTGTTCGGTCTCTGAACTACAAAGTGTCCAAAGGGGTTGTTACCTTCTGGGGCCACTTTGCTTCTGTCAACTTTCCTGCCTGATCCAAAATATTTGGTGGCCTTCTATCCATAAATACAGGGGTATAGCTATCTAAAGTAGTCAAGTACTTGTTCTCTCCTGTAGTTGTCAAGGGAGATTCTTATTGTACTGTTCTGTGTAACTTACTATTTTGCATTTTCAAGCCTTGTATATTACTTCTGATGCAGATAGTGAATTTTTCAGGCTATTCTTGGTGGTAAGGTTGAGGTGCCAACTTTAACTGGGAAGACAGAAGTAAAAGTAAGAGTTTTGTCTTCATTTTATTTCTTTGCAGAGATAGAATTTTCTTACTGTTCTCTTTCTACTCTTGTCCTACTCCTATTCCCTTCCACTATCTTTTTGATTCTACATATACTGATTCTTCCCTGTCATTATGGACCTCTCAGATACCAAAGGGGGTTCAGCCTGGAGAACACATGGTACTAAGAGGCAAAGGTTACTAAAGCATTCTTTCCCCACTTCTTAAAAGTTAGAGATTGCTTTGTTAAAAAATTTCTGACCATGAATGATGTTGCAGGACTACCGAAGCATGGTTTCCTAGTTCACCATGGAGACCAATATGTTCGCTTCCGAGTCCAGTTTCCAACGTAAGATGCATCTTTTTCTTCTCCTTTTTCTCCGAGACCAATCGCGTACATTCATATCCAGTCAAAAGTTTATATATGGTTTTTGGACATTTATATTGCTAGCAAAATGTCGGTATTATGTATACTCATAGGGTTTGGTGTATTTTTCTTAATTTTTTTCTTTTATTTTTGTACATTTGTGAGTTATGGGAATAGATTTGTCTCATTTTTTTCCCTTTTTGAAGTAAAATAAATGAACGACAACACGCCATATTAGAAGAATTTGCAAAGGAGGAAATAATTCATGGAAACAGCAACTCCAACGATAAAGACTGGTGAGCATTTTACCTTACATAACACTTTCTTTTTTGTTTTGTTATAAGACTTATATTAACTATTCTTATGTAATTAAGCCAATTCTTGAGGAAATGGTTAAAAGGTTTAACTTCCTTAAATAGTGATTTCTCCTCTCATGATGTGTTGTATTAGAAAAATATTTATAAATCAGGATACAATAGTAGATTCATTTATAAAATTAGTAGAATTACAACAGCACCCATCAAAAAGGAGAAATTTCCTCGTAACATCCTATGCTCATCTCTATCTCTTTTTTTATTCTTTGTTATTGCGAGGAAAAAGCGAACTGACGGCTAGTATATAGCTATGTATAATGCTCAAGTGCTATGTGTCGTGTAGATTTGTATAAGCCAGGTAGTAAATTTTAGGATTAAGCACACCTTTCACCCCTTATCTTAACTCTTTCAATTTTGTTTCTTCTTCTCTATTTTGAACAGTTAGTTAACATCATATCTTTTGCATTTGTGTCAATGTAAAACGTCCATTCATATTGTTAAATGTAATTGGCGGAAAGCATCATAGCATGCTCCACACGTGATCAAAGGTTAAATCGATGTAATTCATTCTCAGAATGGCTTTGATTCAATGGAGACTTCAATGTCAGCTGTTTAAGCGACATATTACCAGGTCATTGTTTGCCCTTGGATTTTGCTTCACCTGTTTCAACCAGGGAGAACATTTTGAAAGTTCCACATGCAGCTGAAGTGTCTTCTCTATAGATGAGTGATTACAATATTGGATCTTTCACCTCCTGCATCTTTACCAGAAAAGGCAGCTCTATGGATGGGATTCTAGAAATCACGTGAAAAAGGGTCAGTGTCGTCTTGCAGAACAGAAAGTAGAAGATGTCTCCCGGGATAAATTAAAATAGTTGGTGGACGAGTAGGACTGCTTGAAATTTTTCCTGATGGTTAGCCAGTCTCTGAAATCAAGTCAGAACCAGAACCCTGCTCAAAAGTTCTGGCTGTGACTTCTCAACCTTGACAAGCAAACCGGTGGTAATCAGTCTAGTAAATGCATTGCAGGGATACAGTCTTTAGAGAGTCTGAGTTGGTGGTTTACGTCAACGGCAGAACAAGATTTGAAAAGGTTTATACATTGAGGATGTGGTCTGCTGTTCTAATCACTCCAACTCGAGGGAAGCTTGTACCAAAGATTTGATAGAATATATTGTATGCTGGAAACCCCAATGAGGATCGAAGAGGAAGTCTCAATGCCTAACATGTTGCTTCCGCCAATTCCATTTAATCTATCTGGATAGGTTTTCAGATTGACACATTTAAAACTATGAAGATGACAATATTTAGATGAGAACCACAAGCATGGGATTGATACAGTTAGCACTTAGCACCGAAAAGAATTGAAACTTGTTTAGCCAACAAAATTTTAAAAAATGTGTTACGTTAGAAAAAGGTACATTTGTTCCTAAAAGGCAGAAATTGTGTATATTTAATTATTTAATTGATAGTCTCTCTCTCTCTCTCTCTCTCTCTCTCTCTCTCTCTCACACACACACACACACACACACATTCCTTTTTATTTAGATTGTGGGGTGCTAGCCGTTCAATGTTTGAAGTGGTCCTCAATAGTTGTATCTTACAACAATACTTGAAACACCACCGATCTCTCTAGAGTCTTGTTTAGGGTCTCCAATTCATTTTCCTTGTCTGAACAACATTATCTTGTTCTGAAATTTCCTTTTTCTATCCGGTTGGTCAGTGTTATCCCATTATTCCCATATGATAATATTATAAATTTTCTGCTAGCATTGATTTCAAGCATTTTAAATTTTCTGCTAGCATTGATTTCAAGCATTTTAGGTTGCCTCCCTGTTATTACGAATTATAGACAAACAAGCCTAAATATCAGTTCTGTTAGTCACTCTTCTGATAGTGGTGAGTATCTTTAAATGGACAACAGGCTTTATCAGCAGCTATCTACTGGTTGAACTTACAGGTTTCAGCGGATAACTGAACGTGTTATGGGTCCGAGATTTGTGCTTGAGTTGTCGGTATTCTTATTGATCTTTTTTTTGCTGAGCAAAGCCACGAGCTGACTGTTGGATCAAGGCAATTCAATCAAAATACATTTGCCAATTGTCATTGCTGTAGAGATCTGCTGACTTATCCATTCTTTGGAGTTCTGTTGATCGAAGGTACTGATTTTCTCAGGACCAGTCGGTCTATTCGCACACCCTAAGTTTTTGGCATAGTTCATTGTCTGCGTATTGCTTTTCCTTTTCCGTTAGTCTGCCTCTATCAATGTACAACGTTCTTCTTGTATAATTGTAATATTAATTTAACAAATAGTGACCGTCTTGTATAATTCTCTACAGATCTTCACACTGAATCTCATTTGATTGTCAATTTGTTTTTCTCTTTGGCATAAAAGTTGCATATTGAAAGCAATCAACAGGCTACTTGGTATTTTCTTTCACAAAGTAAATGCAACTTGATTTAAAAAAATTGGTAAAAATGAGTGCCTTTAGCAATGTCCATATTCCCATTGAAAACTTCTGACTATCTTTCTATTCACAGTTTTACTGTCATGATGTTGCAAATTGTTGGATGTCTGGTAGATATTGTTAGTATCTGATTTTGTATGATGCATTATTATCTGTATATGAAATAGTTTTGTTGTCAAATTATTTCTCTGAAACAGCTGTAACGCCATTTTAACAGTAGTTCTTTGTTCTTATGTTACTAAAGAATCTAGACTCTGTTTCAGTGACAAACCTAAGTGCTGCTTGAAATAAAGTCTCTTTGACATATTATTAGGGGTGGGTGACTTGAAACGATTTCGGTCTCTGGACATTAGTTGCCTCACTTTATGTCTTTGTGTTGGATCTGTTTTGAGCAGTAGTAGCTTTCTAGCCTCACTTTTATCCCTCATAAATTGCAGTTGCACTTTCCTTTGCATTCCACATTACTTGATTTACATTGAAATGTAGTAGTTGACTTCGGACGTATTGTCTTCTTTATTGCAGGAATGTAGGCTGGTGCAAGTTAGTTACACTCCTACAGGCTTTATCAGGAGGAAAATGTACATCCAGAAAAATTACTTCTTATAGATATAAATGTTTGACCTCTGAAAAACTAAAACATTTTGCATTATTTTCTATTTTCTCTGTCATTCTGTGTTTTGAAATTGGTTGGGTTTTGGTTATGGTTGCCTTGATTAGAATCTTGATTTACAATACCAGATAGCAAAGATGAAATAAAAAAGATGACTCCTAAACCTTGTAACCATATATGGTACCTATGCCAAATAATTGGAGTCCTTAAACTAAGGAAGTGTGAAGTATGGCTTTTATTAAGAAATTTCCTCATGATTTTGGTCGTTTCCTTCGTGTTATGCAAAAGGGAAGAGAAAACGGATTGAAAGGAAAAGGCTGAGTGTGAGTTTTTGTTTACTTTTTCGGTCTGATCGATTAACATTAACAATGGTAGACTCCTCTTGTGCGTCATGTAGTGCTTTGGACCCTCACTTGTAGGATCTGACCTATCAATCAGGATGAGAAAAATCTCCTTGGTGGCTTTGAAAGTCACTTTTGTAATTTGTTGTTTTGCGTTCTTTCATAGTTCATTGACCATTAACAAGCATATCTCTAATTTAATTTTCACCGTAGTCGATCTTTGTAGTTCTTGCCAAAACCGTCTCTAATTGGAGAAATATAAACCATCAAAGGTTCAAATGTTATATAGAAGTACTTGGATTACAAGAATGGATGAACGAGTAGGTTTTGGCAAACCTAAATAGAATGGGGCAACCGGGAAAAGAGATATCTCAAAGATATATATATTAAGCAATTGGAGTTGTTTATGTAATTAGCCACACAAGGAAAGTAGTATTCTTAGTGGATTGTAGATTCACTTTTGCACGCATTTAGGTGTTGAAATTATTATGTATATCATGAGCCTTTCATAGTTGCTGCACACTTGCACGCAACCAATATGGCTAACTACGTTTCTTATATTTGGTTAATAATCTGTGGCATTTATTCCAACCAATATGAATACCACAAGGTAAAAATGGATTTTGCCGCCCGAAACATGAAGCATATAATGCCAAATGCAGCCTTTCCCCTTGAAAATGCCTACTTTTGCAAAGCCTTGTTCACAAAATCCACGAGCAAGAAAACATAGAAATTACAGCTTGTGCTCTCTGAAAGCTGATGAAGAAACGCAAAAGAAAACGGAGAGAATGACCTTGTATTAAGAATTATAGAATCTGATACACATAAAAAGATGACCTGCAACTCTATGTACCAAGACCATGGGATGGAAATTACACATATATCCTTAACATCCCCCCCTCAACCTGATGGGAGAAGACACTCACGAGGTTGCAACACATGCAAAAATTGTACACAACAGTCACAAAGATGTTTTATCTTATCCAGGTGGAATAAGTTGTGATTGTAGCATCCCCCTTTCATGACAGATCTCCCTGCAATTCATCAATGGTCTACATGGAAGAGCTGATTGTTGCAGCCAAGTGTCTTGAATTGATAAAGCTGCAAGTTCCTTTAGCATTTTATGTTGCCATCCTGATATCTTAGAGGAAACTGAAGTTGCAGAACAAAGAGCATTATCCTTTGAAGCTGAAGAGTTGCTGGACAGCAAAGTAGATTCAATAGGAATGGATCTTGTTGTTGATTGAATGGGGGAGGAAGCAATCATAGTTTGAGGCTCTTCCTGAATTGATGGTTGAAAATCATAATGATGTCGATGTAAACATTCTGCTGCACTGTGATCAGTCTTCAAACATATTTGACATTGTAAAGAACAACCGATAGCAAGAACTTGCCTTGGAGATGGTCTTTGGGAACATGACAGAGCTATGTAGCCAAACTGTGAGCATATTTGACAGATATCACCAAGAGAATAAACAGTCTGAGAGTTACTATTATCCCTAGCTTTAGTAACTTTCTCATTGGGATAGGATGACTTCTGCATATGACTATTGGTTCCATATGCATTTGATGAACTCTTCCAACTGATTACTTTGTTTATCAATTCTTTTGCTACCTCAATTTGCTCTTTTCCTCCATTTATATACACTGATCTCTCTGTTGACTTATCACCCGAAGGAAGGTGCAATGGTACAATCCGAATACGAGATCCAGACTTGGTTTGCATATATTTGATAGCCTCACCCCCTTTGCCAATTATCAAAGCAACTGCATTATTCGGAACTTTCAATACAAATTATTCATCTCCAGGTTGCATTGACTTAAATCCCTCACACAAACTGCTTCCATTATTAATACCAAAGACATTATGAAGACCTCCATTTTGAGTCACAAATCCGGAAGAGGAAGTAAATGTACCAGCAAAATTCTGAGCATGATATTGAGGGTACTCACGATTGTGGACCAGAAAATTATTCGGACATGTTGACTGATATGCACTTGTAGCATGTGTGGCAGGTGGGTTCACAAATCCATAGTTGGTTGACATAGTGGTTTGTGGTGAAGCATATCTTACATGAGGTTGAATCTCATGAGTAACAACAGATTTAGTCAAGGGGGCAGAAGCAAGAGAACTAGTGTTTGACTGAGGAATTGTGCCATTGCACAGAGCTTCACTTGTTGGAACAACACTTGAACCAAGAGGATAGAACCAACATTCCCAACAATGGAACCAACAGATGCATTAGGAGTGGATGTCACCATATGAACATTACTTGACATAGAGGGTAACCCAAAGTATCCATTTTGCACCATGGTATTAGCAGCATATGAAGGATTCATAGTACAAGCAGATGAGATTGTTAGGCAGAATAGTACATTGAGGTACATAAGCAAGTTGAGTGGTAAGATGTGTACCAGGAGATTGGTTCTCAACAGATGTAGGCACGGGAGTAGAAACAAGAGAACTTGATTCTTGAACGATGTCAGACTCAAAATCCAACAAAAGTGTACGAAGCTGGCTTAGAGATATTGGAGTCTCTTGAGCTCTGATGACAATCTTGAAGGTTGTAAATGCAGCAGGTAAGCCATCCAAGATAAAGGTCACTACATCTTCATCAGGAATATGAATTCCAGCAACAGAATGTTGATCCCGAACACTTTTGTAACGTTCCATATACTTATCAACACTATCATTACCTTTCTGGATTTTCTGCATGGAGGTCTTTAACTCAAAAGCTTTGAACTTTGAAAGTTTAGCATATCTGTCTTCAAGTGAGTACCACACTTCTTTTGAGGTTTTACTCCCAACGATGAATGAAAGAGCATTAGATGACAAAGTGGCAGCAAGTAAAGTAATCAAAGCAGAGTCATTTTTCCTCCATTCCTTAAACTCTTCTGTCAGCTCAGTAATACCAGCCTCTGTTGTGGTCTTGTATTGTGAAGGACAAGGTACAGACCCATCAATATATCCCATTAAATCACACCCTATCAACATCGACTCGAGCATAAATCTCCAAGTTACGTAATTGGTGTCATCTAAGCGAACTGTGATTAAATTGCTGAAGTTGGAGAGTAGAGAAATTTGTAGCTCACTGTTTTGATGCATGATTCAAGGCGGAAAAGTCTGAAAACTACTTCAGAATGATACTGAAATCTTGAACTACCAAAAATGTGAAAGATACTGAAATCTACTTCACAAATCTGAATTAACAAGTAGTACTTGAGCCATCTGTATTGTTGTAAGCAATCACTGAGTGTAAAAATCCCAACTTTTCTCAAACTTTTCATACCAAACAAGAAACACAGAACCCCAATACTAGTACCAGATACTTCTTCACAAGAACCAAATAAAGAAAACTGAAATTCTCACAGTAGCCACACAGAATAGTACTTGAAATTTTCCCAAAGTTTCAGTGTGCAATAAGAATTGTCTCAGATATTGCAACAATCGAATCAAAGTCCTTCACCGATATTGTAATTTCTTTGTCAACAATCAGTTAAGCATACACATCATACTTCAATCAACAACCAATTCGAGGAATCTCAAATCATGACAGAGAGAAGCTTTGAACAAAAATCCCAAATTTCTAGGGTTTGTCAACAAATCAAGATTTCAACTTTTTACTGACGCAATGACCTTCAGAAGTTGATTGCGAACACAATTCATATAAATCCAAAGCTTCGATGAAGAAAAACAACCTTCAATTTCAACGATTTGAACGTGAAAAACTTGGCAAAGAATTCACTTATCTGAAATCAATTGGCGATGAAGAAGAACACTGAACTGAACTAGGAAACTCTGCAATTATTGACAAAAAACTAGATCACCGATCGATTCCGATTTTGATTCCATCCCGATCGAACCAGGCTCTTGATACCATGAAAGCTGATGAAGAAACGCAAAAGAAAACGGAGAGAATGAACTTGTATTAAGAATTATAGAATCTGATACACATAAAAAGATGACCTGCAACTATATGTACTAAGACCATGGGATGGAAATTACACGTTTATTCTTAACACTCATGCATTTGGAACCGTCTGAAGGTTTTCTACGTCGGGGGTACAACCTTCTTTGTTGTTTTCCTTTTCCTTAACTGCATCTGCTTGCTTGCTTTGTTTGTTGTGTTTCATTTCGCCATAGAAGTATGAGACAAACCCCCAGAGGGAGAGTGCAAGAGAAACCCCCTTTTCTGCTTGGAACTTTTCGTGGTAGAAAATAACAGCAAAGATCTCAGTCACCGGGAGCAGAACAGCGATTACGATTCCGGATAGAAGAGAGGAGGCACAGAAGATGAGTCCTATGGCTCCCAAGAAGAAAGCTTGCCAGACTATTGCACTCACTACAAGCACCACATAGTACGTTGTCTCCCCAAGCTCGAATTTCCTCGCTTCTCTAGGAATCACCTACACAATATATAAATCTATGTTTAGACTACATATATGTTCCAAAATTTAGTATCTTCCAAAATATCAAGCAGCTATTAGTGACATAATATTTTTTTCCAGAGCTTAAATATAGAAAACAAGATCGATCATTATGATCATACAAAAGTGTCATTCTTTTCTGACCAACGAGAACACAATGGGGCATTCAGAAACAAAAACAACCGAATACGAGTAAAAATATACATTGCTACTTTTTACATGCACTATAAGTTTCATAAACTTTTCCAAAATTATTTTCTCCATCCAAGTTCATCGTCACTGGTATAAAGGTGTTCAATAGTGGATTCATCATGCCACTTTTTTCATTCCAGTATTTTCATACACTCTTCCTTCTAAAATTAAAGTATGTTCATATACTATATTATCATATAGTTCATCATTGATCTTAAAAGGCGAAAAGTCTTTTTACAATCTATAATAATAATAAAAAGTCTTTTTACAATCTAAAACGATATGCACAAATAATTTCCTCATCATTGAATAAATGCCGTCGCATTCCACTGCAATAATTGAAAAACTGGACAATTCTTGGTCTGTGGTTTAATGATAAATTGTACTGAGAAATCGTTGTACTAACCTTGAAGTCATTGTTCACCAGCATCCCAACCGTACAGAAGATGGTAGCAAACAAACTCATAACCATCTGAATCTCCAAAACCAAAGCATACGTGATGTTCTGCTTGGCCTTTTTATACATCAACTCCACCAACGGCAGCACAAACCCATACAACGCCGCCGCGGCCACCGTCATCACAAACCCTAGCATGTACTGCGCGTTTGACTCCCCCTTGGGACGGTCCGAGCTCGTGTTCAGGCCAAGAACCGCCGCCCCCACCGTCAGCAGCACGACGGCGTTTATCGAATACGACGTGAACTTCTGCTTCACGAGTATGAAGGCAAACAAGGCCGTGAAAACTAAGTGCGACGCGATGATCAGGGATAAGGTGGAGAGGGGGAGGCGTGCAACTCCATAGGCGTAGAGGTAGTCGTCGAGGCCGGTGAGGACGCCGATGACAGCAGAGGCAACGAAGAGAGGGAGCTTCATGAAGAAGAGCTTGGTTGGTGGGTCGGTTGGAGCTTGGTTTTTGCGGCGGTGGTAGTAGGCTATGGCTATTGGGACGAGGATCACAGGCCAGCCACCGGTTTCGAGCATGCTCGAAAGCCAGAGGCGTTTGCCGCCGTGGATGAAGTAGAGGCGCATTATCAAAGGGCCGCCGCAGGTGCCTATGGATAAGAGTACGCAGCTCAGAATGAGCAGCAACCTTTTCAGGGCGGCGGCTTTAAGTTGCTCATTATCGGTGGTTTCCATTTGCATGACCTTAATGCACTATAGGCCTAAAAAATTGTGTTTGATGGTGTGAGGAGTAATGTGCTTATATAGATGGTTATAGTGAGCAAACTCGATCTAGATGTAAGGGAAGCAAATGCTATGGCCGGCGCATCGAGTGATTCCTAATCGTTCAAAGTCATCCACGAGTCTATATACTGTCTCTATCGCAGCTCATGGATAGCAAATGACGATGGATGAGGAAGAGTCAAGAAATGAGTACTAGTGTAATGTGTATCAAAGCAGGAGTCAACTATTTGGGTGAAGCTAATGAATATTCTTAGTGTGTGTACGTACACGTCTTGTCGTATGTATTGAATCTGTTGCCATCGATCATTGGTGTAATTTTGCATACTTTGAAGATAGGGCAATGATACAGGGGGTGAATCAATTTTACCAATTTTGCATTATTTTTTTACGGATAAGAGCTAACTGGCCTAATTGTCCAGCAAAAGTTTGTTTATCCCATATAATCAAGTGTAGATTGTAGATTGTAGATTGTACATTTATTTATTTAAGGGCAAGGGAATGCTATACGTGTGAAGCTTATGTTAAGGTACATGTAAACATTATGAGAGAAAGTTTTCCCAAAAAAAGGGCAGGACAGAGAGAATTAATGTAGGTTCTTGTTTTGTTTCAATCTGTGTGGCCATTTGTTTTTAATTTCATTATTCGCTTAAAGCTCACTCACTTAAGCTCCTTTTTGGGGCTCCATCAGAAGTGAAAACATCTTTTACCGTGTTAGAGTAATTCAAAAACTTTTTAGGTCTCGGATCACTACAGGAAATCGCGTCTTAGCCGACGGAAAAAAATCGTCGACTAAGACAAATAATTTGTTGCCTAGAATCTTGGCAGATGAATAATTCGTCGACTAAGTTCCATCGGCTAAGTGTGGTGAGGTAGACACTTAGCCGATAGAACTAACGTTAGTCGTCAACTAAGAAAGATCATAACCGACAGACCTTTTCCTGCCTTCACTACCAGGACAAGTACTTTAGCTGACGAAAAATTTTCGTCGACCTGTTATCCTAATTCGTCGGCTAAGACCTTAGCCGACGAGCTTTCGTCGGCTATAGTGTCGTCGGGAAAGGGTCGTCGGTGATCGCTTTAGCCGACAAACCTAAAGACTGTCGTCGGCTATTGTCCAGACTTTAACCGACGAACTATTTTTTGTCGGTTATTGTTCCAGACTTTAGCCGACGACGTCTTGTGTCGGCTATACTCTCAGACTTAAGCCGACGAACAGAATATTCGTCGGCTTTACTCACAGACTTTAGCCGACGGAACAGAGATATTCGTCGGCTAAAGTATATAATTAAAATATTTAAAAATAACTATAGCCGACGACATAGAGTCTGTTTCGTCGGCTTTAGTAGTGTTTAGCCGACTAAACATGCCATAATTCGTCGGCTAAACCCTTTGAAAAAAAAAAAATTTACTATAGCCGACGAATTGTGGCATGTTTTGTCGACTATAACGCCATTCCAGTAAAATAAAAAATACACGAAATTCTAAAATTACCATTCCAAACAAGCTGCAAAATACACCAAAACAATTCCATATATATAACCAACAAGAAGCACATAAAACTATATAAGGTATCAACTACACAAAATCTAGATGGTCTAAATCAATATCCGAATCTGGGGCCTGCTGGTGAGGAGATTGCGGCAGCAGAGGTAACTCTATAGGCGCAGGCATGGGCGGAGGTGGAAGTCCCTGAAGCTGAGCAGCTGTAAAATCCTGGAAGTACTGGAACATCTGCTGCTGCTGGGCCTGCTGGGCGGCATGAGCGGTAGCCTGAGCAGCCTGAGCGGCAGCCTGAGCGGCTTGCTGTTCTCGTAGTCTCTCAACTTCCGACTCTAGCTGAGTCGTCCTGCTGTTGGTCGAGGTTGCCTTTCGTTGAAATCCTGGAGTGGTCTTCAGGACCCCCTGGCCCTTCTTTCCTAGACCCCGGCAGTAGAAGTTGTTTTCTCGCGGTGGGAAGGCTGTGCCCATGATCCTCGCCCCAACCCTCGGATCTGAAGTGTCGATCCGAGAAATGGCTTCGGACATCTCTTCCTCCTACGTGTCCGGCCATGTCTCCCTCACTATAGCACTCATCACCTCGTCACTAGCCTCCCTCACCTTTGCCTAATTGGATAGGAAAAAATTATTAATTAACATTTTGACATATATATAAGTAAAATTAAAAATTCTGTAAAAAGGAAAGAGTACTTACTATATCCTCCTGGGAGTCAGGATATGCCCTCTCGTACGTATAGACGTACTGGTTGACCTCTAGATGTTCCCTGGCCGCCTCGTCCATGAAGACAGCGAACGGTCTAGAACCGGCATGATGGTTCCTTGTGTTGCGTTGCCGGTTCTGAGCGTTCACCCGGGAAACCGCCTTCAAAGAAAAAGTAAACTATTAGTAAAATATTTTAAAACGCACGTACTTAATGATAAATTAACTAATTAATTTATTTAAATACCTGTTTACGAGGGTTGTTGAATTCTGATGTCAGAAACCAACGCCACTCGTACTCTCTGTACTGGAACTCAGCAGGGGTAGCAGAACGTGCGTTCCCGTGCGTAGTCCAATGGGTCCGCACCTTGTACCTACAGATACAGATACAACAAAAATATTAGAAATATTATTAATATGACATACAGTTTTGTTTTTTCATTAATTTCCCAACGTACCTTCCCCCATGCACAAAGTCCGCCCAGCTGCTCTTCAAGGGCTCGGGAACCTCAAACCACGCCTGCATTTAACCGTTTATTAGTTTAGTTTTTCCAGAAATCTACAATGTAATACATAATATTATTCAGGCATTTTATAAACTCACCAACATCGCGTTGTGGACCATGTCCTTAACTTCTTGCAGGACCTCGCCCCAGTCTGACCACAACATAGGGACTCTATCCCTAATGAGCGCTCCCACGCGGCCGGAGTACGTCCTCGACTTCCCGCCCGATACTACGTCGCCATCCCCGTCAGTACCGATGACAATCCTCCCTGAGGTACCGACGATCTTCTCGAGAGCCTTCCCTGTGACGGGGCCTCTCTTCTTTTTTGCCGGCTTCGCTCCGACGGTGCCTATCACATGATAAACCAAATTGATTATTAAAATCAGAGAATTATAAGAAACACATCATTCATC
>NC_020495.1:12319091-12320714 GCF_000184155.1 Fragaria vesca subsp. vesca | reverse complement strand
ATGGAAAGAAAGCACGGTGACCCAATCTGCATATCTTGTTGCAATGACTGCTGCTCCCCTCATCGCTAAGGCACTCTGGACAAGCCTTGTATCCCTTAACAACGTTGCCCGACAACATCCCACGGGCAGGAAAATCATTGATGGTACCAACAACCATGACATGCATCTGGAACATCTCGTGCATGTACTTGTCATAAGTGGGATGACCAACTTCCCACAAAAACTGAAGCTCTTCAATCAAAGGTCTCAAATACACATCGAGACACTTCCTTGGATAACCGGGCCCCGGAATCAACAAACTCAACATATTGTATTCCTTCTTCATGCACATCCACGGAGGAAGGTTGTACGGTACCAAAATCACCGGCCATACACTGTATTGAAGACTCATGTTGCCAAAAGGGTTGAACCCGTCGGATGAGAGCCCGAGCCTCACATTTCGGACCTCTGACGCAAAATGAGGAAACTCCCTGTCTATATGCTTCCAAGTCTCCCCGTCAGCAGGGTGTATAAGGGTATCTTCGTCATGCAATTCCCTATCAACGTGCCATCTCATAGCTTGGGCCGTGTGTGAAGACATGTACAACCGCTCAAGCCTATCTCTCAACGGGAAATACCGAAGTACCTTCACAGGCTTCCTATTTCCTGCAGGAGTCAGCTTATACCTGTCAGTGTGACATACCGGACATGCGTCAAGCCCACCAAGGTCATTCCATTCTGGATCTTTACCCCAGAAGAGAACGCAGTCATATCTGCATGCATGGATCTTGATGTAGGAAAGTCCAAGATCTTTCAGGATACATCGGACCTTACGATGAATGGTAGGAAGACGATGACCGTGGGGCAGCATCGAAGCAGTGTACTGTAGATAATCATCAACAGCCTTCACGGTCGATTTTGTCTCAACTTTAATCTTCATTACGTCCATCACACTTTCAAGAACGGTCTTTGACAACCGGGGTACACAGGGGTCTGTTGGAAAGCAAACAGTTTGTTGTACTTTTCAATACCAGCAGTGTTAACAGCTCTAGGGAAGGGCTGCACCGGGTCAGGCATATACTGTCCTTGAGCGCATACACCGCTCTCATAAGGAAACATGTCGTTGATGAATAGCGCATACACCGCTCTCATAAGGAAACATGTCGTTGATGAATGCCGTTGTTGGATCGTTGGATGTACTGCCCGTCTCAGAAAATTGGCCATGATCATGCGGACCCCCTGATGATGTTTCACCGTGATATAACCAACATGTGTACTTCTCTCAAAACCCGTTACTCCTCAGGTGCTGCCATACTTTGTCAATGGGAAATCGATGCATATCCCTGCGACACTGACATTTCGTGCACGGGCAATAGAAAATTGTATTCCCGTTAGCATTAGCCAGCGCATATTCTATAAAACTCATAACTCCTGCACCGTATCTTTTGTCCCATTTTGGAAGCGAAATCCAACTCTTATCCATATCCTGAAAATATAACAAAATATATATTTATAACGCTGCTAGCTAATTATTAATGAAATTTCATGCCATATATAAAATCTCAATTCATTTAGTATATATTCTACGTACTACAACTAATTAATAACAAATTAATTTAACACACATATATATATATATATATA
>NC_020495.1:12317256-12319071 GCF_000184155.1 Fragaria vesca subsp. vesca | reverse complement strand
AGGGAGAGGGAGAGGAGGCGGAGACCGGGAGAGTGAGAGGGAGAGGGCGGCGACCGAACGACCGAGGGAGCGGAGGCGGAGGAGGGGAAATTCGGAGAGGGAGAGGAAAAGGAGGCTAGGGTTTACAACCAGTCGAGCGCTGGGTTATACCCGAACACTTTAGCCGACGAAATAATTATTTCGTCGGCTAAAGGTAATAATTTCGTCGGCTAACCTAACACTTTAGCCGACGAAATAATTATTTCGTCGGCTAAAGATAATAATCTCGTCGGCTAAGATAAAATTCGTCGGCTAAACCTTTGAAATTCGTCCGCTAAGCCTATGAAATTCGTCGGCTTTATAACTTTTTATACATTCGTCAAACTGTGACTGCTGCTCGTGATGATCAAACTTTAGAACGAAAATCCGACCGTCAGATCTGACCATCATGATAAAATACATGTATGGGAAAAAATTCAACTTGATCCGACAAGGTTAAGGGCTCGATCCGGACGGTCAATCCGTTAAGTCAAACCCCTAAACGCACGGAAAAGGTCATTGGACTGTCTAAATTACGTATTTTGGCCGGACCTTCAACTGAAAATAGTTTCAAACCGATGAGACGCAACAAGTCCTATAAAAATTTTATGCAAAATAACCACCGAAGATAGGGCTACCCATAGGGAGAAAGAATGGAAAATTGCATTGACCGCAACTATCGGCACCGAGACATGATCGTAATACTGTGATTTTTCAACCGTAGACGTATTTCACCATTCTGGTCATGTCTTATTTCACGACTTTTTTACGTTTGAAGGTTCTACGTATAGTTTGTTTTTGAAACGAAACATTTACTTAACACTTGGTAAACAAGTTATACAACATTAGTAAGCATGTTGTGATTGTGATGATCAAACTTGAGAAAAGGAAATCCGACGGTCAGATCTAACCATCATGATAAAATACATGTATGCGAAAAAATTCAACTTGATCTGACAAGGTTAAGTGCTCGATCCGGACGGTCAATCTCGTAAGTCAAACCCCTAAATGCACGGAAAAGGTCGTTGGACTGTCTAAATTTCGTATTTTGGCCGGACCTTCAACTGAAAATATTTTCAAATCGATGAGACACAATAAGTCGTATAAAAATTTTACGCAAAATAACCACCGAAGATAGGGCTATAGTATGTAACAGAAAAAGTTTAGGCTTTAGCCGACGAATACCCTAATATATTCGTCGGCTATAGTATGTAATAAAAAAATATAAAAATTAATAATGCCGACGAAATATTTCGTCGGCTAAGTTCTTTTAGCCGACGACTTCTAGTATTCTTCGTCGGCTAAGACTGGTTTAGCCGACGACTTTTAATATAATTCGTCGGCTAAGATGGTTTAGGCCGACGAATTATGTTGTATTTCGTCGGCTTAAATAAAAAAATACAAACCCTAAAACAGAAGGTTTAAACCATACTAATTTCCTGTTTATATATCACCAAAATTCATATAAAATAACAGAAATATGAATTCAACATATGTAAACTAGAAATTAAGGTAATACAATCGAAATAATTATTACAAATTAATGTATTACATCCGAAGAAATTAAAACTAAGGCTCGTAATTGGAATCATCCAATGAGTCTTCTTTGGTGTCAGAATTAATTTCTGGTAATCTATGCCTTTCCTCATCGCCAGAGTCTTCGTCTGTTTCTTGATTTTGGATCAACATCAATAAGCCTTGGCTCTTCATCACGAATTTCGCACCGAACGACCCGCTTTAAAATTATTAAGGCGAACGGTAGAGGAGTTAGGAATACCTATTGCTTGGGCTCTTGAT
>NC_020495.1:12314097-12317236 GCF_000184155.1 Fragaria vesca subsp. vesca | reverse complement strand
GTATATATATACATCCAACATACTCAAAATCAATTAACTCGATCATAACAATATTATATATCAACATCATCACAAAATCATCATGAACTCATATATATCATCAACTTCATACCATATCAACACAATAATATTATAAATTAATTAACATATATATATCTACTATTTATTAACAACAAATTAATTCATATATATTATCAATTCAAATCATCAACCAAATCGATCAACACATATATATATACATCCAACGTACTCAAAATTAATCAACTCAATCACAATCAAAATCAATAAACTCAATCACACTTAAAATCAATCAACTCAAATAAAACTCAATTAATCAACATATATATACATATACGTACCTATATATGGCTCCACAAACTAATTATGGACAGATTTCGACAACACCCAAACTTTTTCGATCTCCCGTTTTTTTTCCCAGATGAGCTGCTGCTGTCCAGATCCGCAAATATAAAGCACTTTAGCCAACGACAAATTAATATGTCGTCGGCTAAACTTTTTAATATTTCGTCGGCCATAGTTTGTGAACTTTAGCCGACGAAATAAATTCTTTAGCCGACGAAAATTTTTTTTCGTCGGCTAAAGTTTACAATAGCCGACGAAAATTTAACTTAGCTGACGAAAAAATTCTTCGTCGGCCTGGTTTTTTTTTTTCGTCGGCTAAAGCCTTTCTTCTGGTAGTGCTTGTCGACAACCAAGTTCGTCGATAACAACCTCTATCGACGGAACGTTTTAGTCGGTATGATTCTTAGCCGACGAATTTGAAATTATTCTTAGCTGACGAAATTCCAGTCGGTAAATCAGTAAATCTACGTAGTGACGAATACTACATCTTTCTTAATCGACGGAATATTCGTTGGCAGAGTTTTAAACCGACGAGGTCATAACAGTTCTTAGTCGATGATACATCTTTGTATTCATCAGCTAGGTGATTTAGCTTAGTCGATGAATGTTAGGGTTTCCGTCGCCTAAGATATTTTATTTATTTATTAAAATTGTAATTATTTTTTACTTTATTCACTGTTTCTAAAAATTACTAGTCAATAACAATGAAAGAAAAAACAGATACAACAGGAAGCACTGGATTTGGAAAACATATTCATATATTGATAACTAGATGGACAAATATTGTTCATATATACAAATTAACTTGTTTATTAATCATGTTTAGTGTCAAATAATGAACTAGCTAGAAAATTGTTCATACAATCTAGCTAAACTATTAATGAAGTACTGCAAAATCCTAAAACAAAATGTCATTCTCGTCGAATCCGATGTGGTCGCCTCTATCATCATTGTTGTGTGGGAAAAATTGTAGGAGGAGGTTGCATATATATATACCTAGGTGCTCATATATGGTTGTAACTTGGGACTGCACAACATTATACATAGACTCGGCACGCTACTGGACCTCTTGGATTTACTACTGAGCACGCTCCTCTAACTCCTTTAGTTTCTGCTCATAGCGCTCATGCACCTCTTGGAGTTGCTGCTCATCAACTCTAGGAGCACGACTACGTGAAGTTGAACCATTTGAAGAATGGCTCAAGTCTCGCTCGCCTCCTCCTCGTCCCATCCCTTTGATCTCCTTTCCTTTCCGAGTTTTGAGCACCGAACCCAACACCTCAATTTGTTGTGACTAAATTTCCATAATCTCCTCCTCTGTCGTGTCAGAGTGTTTTTTCTTAAATGCATCATTTCGTTTATTAACCTCATCATCCATGTCATTCTGCATTCAGAATGCATCAATTAATAAACAAAACGGGAAAGCAACACCTTTTCACCCTTTAATAAACAAAACAGGAAAGCAACACCCTCAGCTTGAAACAATGTGTAAACCCTTTTCCAAGCTTCAACATGCATCAAATCCTATAATCTCATGCATGCAATTGTCTTTTCTCACAAGACTACAAGTCTACAACAACTAAACAAGCGACTGAAACCATAAAACAGGAAAGCAACACCCTTTCATTCCTGAAAACCAGTTGCAGACATTTTGTCTGAAAACAGTACCCTGATTTACATCATTTGTTATTTTCAGGAGTCATATTATGATTGTCATTGAACACTCATTGATGATAGTGCTGATTTTGCGCATTAAATCACTATAATTTAGCTACCATGTCAAATGACACCAAACTTTACAGATCAGTAGTACACACATGCATGGAACAACAAGAATACAAAATTTCAAGCCAAACGAAACCCCAAATCCTGATCAAATTCAACTTCAAAGCAGCTGCACTGCTCATATGAAAATATATTTCAGCAGAATTGTTCTTAACTTTAGAAATTCACTACAATTCACCTAGATTATCAAAGCACAGCGAACTTTGCATAACAATAGTACACATAGTGAATTCCAGTTGCACAAAATTTCAAGTCAAACAGAGTCATAAATACTAATGAAATTCAAACTGAAAATAGCTGCACTGCATAACAAAGAAAGAGTTTCAGCACAGAACTCTTTAACTTCAGAGATCACTATAATTCAACTGCCCTACTAAATAACAAAATTTTCCAGATTAACAGGCCACACAAAAGAGAAAATCAAAACATTTTATTCACCATGCCAATAAATAGAATCAAACAACTCAGTCATGCAAGGCTACTATTCAACTATTTGAGAATGAAGTTGCTAATTTGATCATATATATACCAACTCTAAGAACCAATTACTCATGTTCCTCTTTTCAAATTTTGCAGATAAAGAAACACATTATTGATATGAAGCTAAAGTATAAAAATAGCAGCACATCAACTCATTAACTCATTAAGAGGTGTTAACACAAAAGAAAATGTTTTTGGGAAACCCTAATACAATAAAAGTTCAAATCAATAAGAAAGTACCTCATTAGAGCTTCAATCACAATCACATGCATTTACTATACGAACAAGTTTAGTTCCAGCAATGGTGGTTAGTTTTAGTTTAGTTGTTTTGTACTTGGCCTTTTGTTTGGCCTCAATTGTACCAAACAAAAATGAGGAAAAAAACAACACGGTAGTGCCAATACTTAAATATATACATATAAATTGATTGAAAATGGGAAAGCAATGCTTATGAAAATGGATGAAATGTATTTTATACACATAAACCCAAGCCTGTTCAGTCACAGACAAT
>NC_020495.1:12300658-12313144 GCF_000184155.1 Fragaria vesca subsp. vesca | reverse complement strand
ATATATATATATATATATATATATATATATATATATCAATAGTCGGATTTACACAATCACAAGTTGTACAAAGAACAAAATCATAAAGTTGTGTTACTACTTCACACACAAATGACACATTTCTAATAAAGTGACGCAGAGATTGATGTCTAAATATAGCAACACACATTATATGTTGTAATGATTATTCACCCCAATCAAATAGTAAAAGAAAAAACACTTACATAATGCTTGGTCGTAACTTCATCACCCTCTTTGACATTTTTTTTTTTTAAACAGGGTTTGGAGCCTAACCTAGCTAGGAGGCTCAGCCCCACGTCCGATTTGAAATTTATTAATAAAAAAAGAATTACAAATGTTGCTTTGAGAGTAAAACCCCCAATAAAAAGAAATACAACCTAAACATGGACCACGACAAAATGTTACAATTGAAAAGAGAACTAAAAGACCATTACTGAAAAACCTAACCAAATCTATAGACTATTGCAGCAGACAAATCCCTACCATACTATCTGGCAATGAAATCAGGAATTTCTTCCCACCATTTGTAACCTGCGTTTAGGACACCATAATTAGCCAAAACATCAGTAACCGTGTCACCTTCTCGGTATATGTGGGAGACCTTAAATTGCATCTGCCGACTGATAAATAAACCATTATTCCATGCCGTCCTGAGCCTCTATGGGGCAAGCAAAGGATTTCTGAAATAATGAACCACAAGTGACGAGTCTGTAGCCAGCTGTACTAGAATCTCGAAAAGAACCATTCGTATTAACTTTGAACCAGTTAATAGGAGGAGAAACCCATTGGACTGGGGTATATTTCGGAGCTCTCAACCTTAAAGATGAAAGGCGAAGAACATGAAACATAGTCTGCACTCTTGTTGTTGTCAAGCAAGGAGTAAATTGAAGTGAAGCAGATTCCCTTAAAGATAATAAAAAAGAATGCTTAAATCTTGAGAAATTAAAAACCACATCATCAAATCAGACCTTATTTCTTTATGTCCAAATGCACCAAAAAGCATTGCAAATTGCAAAACACCATAACAATCTTGCACTAGAAGCCATGTTTTCAATTAAATTCGTTGAGATGAGTTGCAAAGGAGAGGTACCCAGCATAAGTTGCACTTGAAAAAAACAAGCAAGCCAATCCTAAAAAACTTAATAATTGAGCACTCAAAGAAAATATGATTGAGGGTCTCACCTTGAATTCCACAGATGGAGCATTTAGAGCATAAGAATGTGCCCCTACATTGAAGAATATAGTCTGTTAGAATTCTGCCATGAAAAACTTTCCAAGCCACCAAGCTCTTACGCGGTTGCACAGCTCTTCTCAAAACCTTTGATTATTGGAAGCTGCTCGCCTTGTATTCTTAGTTCCTCCACTGTGTAGATGATAGGAGAAGACCCCGTGTGGTGGTGCATAGTCTTCTCCCACGGCTCCGCTTGTTTGCCAAGGAGAGTCTCTAATACATGAAAAATATTAAATAGATAGTTCTAATAAAGCGAACAAAAACACATTAACTCAATAGGGTTAATAATAAAGCTCAATCAATTCAGTCCGATGCCAAATTATGAAACAATGACCAATACTTAAACAACCACCACATCCAAGTATCACTACTGCCCACAGCAAATGACGTTGTCCATATGTTAAAACTAAGATAAATATCATGACAACTCAGTATTGAACCATAGATTTTCTATATAGGTCATCCAAGTTATAAATACATAATTATACATGTAAATATGATCCCTCTTAACAAAGTGTCTAGCTAAGCGCCACTGTTCTCAAAGCCACTAACGTATCCATAGTAATACCAAATATGGTCTTGATCAGTCAATTAAACAAGCTAGTATAGGACATAGTCAATTATGTAATTGAAGGACTATGTAATTGAATTTCACTAATAATAAAATACAAGGGAAACAATGAAGTTAATTAAAAAAAAATTCATCTTGAACGCATCTGACTCGAAATGCGTGCATAGAAACTCCCACTGGTCTTCTCTGTCAATGAAATCGGAAGGCATGCCAGAGGGCCCTTCCAATTGATAAACTTTGTGACACTGGTACTTCCAATCCTTGTACCTCTCTTGTGCCCTCTTCAGTATCCAATTGAACATTAGCTCATCATTTTCAACTCACTCGTACTTCGGTTAAGTAAGAAATAAAAAAAATTACCCCATGTTAAGCACTGAAAAAAAAAATAAAAAAAATAAATAATTGTTTCAGTTTAATCACTGTACATAATATCAACACCAATCAGTTTTCAGTTTCAGTTTTGTAACACCAATCAGAATCACAAAACACAACTTTAAATTCATATTAACACACAATACTTTACACACATTCAATCATAAGAAAACTTAGTCGATCTTATGCTTAAGTTATCCTGCTTAGACATGAAATTTTATCAACCAGCAGAGCCGACGTCAATTCAGTCAGTTTATGCCTTGGAATTAATGACACGACCCACCCCAAATTTCACCCTGAAACCCAGAGTAAGTCGTGCGGGGACCACCTCCAAGAAAAATTTACCGAAAAATCGGCATAACCTCTCTTGAAAATGGACAACCCTTTATAATAATACCTGCAAACACTTCTGAAAATTGAAATCCAACCTTAAACTCCTGGAGCCTCCGTGCTCCCCAAATCACAACACCACCCAAATTATTTACTAATCTAAACAACTCTCATATCCAACCATTTATAGGTTCAGAGCAACTCTAACAGGAAGAAAGGAAACATAATAAATTAACAAACTGAAGCTATATGATGACTATGCCTCATCTCCATGTACGCCCGACATTGACTAAGCTAACCTGCAAGCTGGGCATTTTTAAAACGAAGGGCCCAGGGGAAAACATTTGAAACACGTTAGAGTGAGTGGACAAAAATAAATTAACAAATAAAATATTTATGTTTCCCCAAATCAATTTCCAAGGAAAATCGAATGCATACTGCAAGCGATAAAACTTTTATCTTATAAATGTCGAGCCTCTCAGGCTTTATAAAATATGTATGTATTACACACGTCCATACTCCCTATATAAATTCATGGGTCTATATAGGGCTACTACGCTCGCGTCCAACGCTCACGTCACGCCTTAATGCGGTGCTACACTACGCCATTAAGGTGGACAGACGTGTGTATAAATATGTGCCCATACCCCCTATATGAATTAAACACTCATATAGGGCTACTACGCTTGCGTCCAACGCTCACGTCACACCATAATGCGGCTATATGCTACGCCATTAAGGTGGACAGACATATAGGGCTAGCTAGCATTTTTATACATACTCTCCTCATAAATACATATTTATATTCACCGAAAATCCTATTTTCGGTAACTCTCCAAGAGAAATAAAATCGTCAAAATAAAATGACGTCAAAATACTCCACAACATTAATTGTTCATCTATGAACTATAGCATGCATTTTATTTAAAACAAAAGTCCACTCACAACTCTAAGCATAAGCCCGACGAAATCCAAATCGCCACTCCAATGAGGTTTCCTCGAAACCTGGCACAAATTTATAATTAAATTCCCAACTAAAATCCAATATTAAAACAAAATATGCAAAATTAAATATGAGCCGCAACCACGCTCATCATTGCCCAACTTCGCCTTTCCTAAAACGAAACGATCCAACTTTAATACCATAAACGGCAGCCGTAATTACAATCTCCCCAGAACAACGACTTAAATCCTACGGCCGGATTCTACATTAATTAACCGCCAAAAATACCAAACTTCGGAAAATCACAAACCTATTCAAAACTCATCTGAAAATTCCATAATTTACATCAATACACTCTTAATATTCCACATTTAAAAACATTAAAATCTCCCAAACAGCTCCTGCTCCGGCGCCGGCAGCGGCAGCCGGAGGCCGATTCCGGCGACCTCCAATTCCTATGAAATTTTGACAGAATAATCCTCTCATCATACTCTATAACTTTCCTAACTAGCACAAACCCAAAATCCAAGCCTAGCTATGCCAATCGAGCAAAAACATCCAAATCGCCCTAGAACTTCCACCTCAAATTTCTCCTTACCTGAAGCGAACCAGAGTGAGTCCTTTTAGGGCAAGGCAGCTGGGTTGGAGACCTACAAAACCATACCAAGCTTGCCCGGATTGGTGGCCGGAGGAGGGAGTTCCGACGATGGAGGACTTTGGGCAGCCCGAGGTTCTAGCCGGGAGAACTCCTTCACGACGGCGCTAGGGTGGCTGTCACCGGTCCAAGGATGTAGCTGGGTCGGAGGGCAACCGAACGGGACCGGAGCGGCGGCGGCTGGGGCCGGACGGCGGCGGACGGACGGCAAAAAAACTGGCTACGGGAGGGGCTCGGGTGGAAAACCGGGAGAGAGAGAGAGAGAAAAAGAGAGGGCTGGGCTTTTGACCACCTCTTGACCCGGTCCACACCTTATACAACCCAATTCCAAAATAAAACAACCTGAAAAATAATACCCGAATAAAAATTACCTTTTACTAGCTAAAATTTTACCATTTTTACCGTCGTCATAATTTTCTCCTACAAATAATCCTCCGCATATAATCGTCCCCGAAACCCCTCTAGGGACCAATTAACTATTTCCTCAATGACGGAGACGGTAAAATTCTTATTATAACCAAGCTAGTAAATAAGGTAAAAATTTAAGGGTCGGGATGTGACAATTAATTATATAAGCAATCATATATATGTTATCAAACAAATGTAATTAAGTAAATTTACTTTTCATTTACTTACCGACATTGCATTACACACCTTCCACTTCTCGGTTTGATCAAGCTCGTAAAACGTAATTACCCTCATTCCCACAAAACTCCGTATGACGGAACCGATATCATGTGTCACCAAGCTGTTTATCCCCCTGATGCTAGGACCTTTCAAACGGGGGCAGTACTCCAGCTTGATCTTCTGCCTCGTTTGTTGAACGATATCTTCTGCCTTCTTTCCAGAACATAAACCCCGCTTCTTTTTCGAGGCCGGAGCTACAATTAATATGTGAGAAAACATAAGGATACTTAATGTACAAGAGGATTCTAATAAATTAATACAAGTAGAAGAGGAAAAAATATATAATCTGTTGGGTTTCTAACTTTGATTCGAGCGCTTTTGACAATGTGTCTTGCAGATTCAGACGCGGTTGCGGACGCCGATGCAGATCCTGTTGAATTACTTTCAACTATAAGGGGCCGCACAATCAACGGGTGAGCCCCTGGTGGTACTGTCCTAGCCGGCATAGGGGTAAGCTGGCTTGTACTAGCTGAGGCGACGCTCTGCCGTATTGACTCCATCAAAAGCGTGGCCATAGTGACTCGGTCCTTCCTCTTCCCCATGATCACCATCTTGCACATTTCATAACACAATTGAGAAAATAAACAACACAAATCGGAAATTATCGTAGCAAGTGATAAAGAATGAGTAATAGATAAAAGAAAGGAAAAAGGAAAAAGGAAAATAGTCCACAGAGATCAAACCACTTGTCTTTTTTCATTTTTTTTATTTTTTATTTTTAGTCAGAGTAATTCAAGGAAACCTAGAATGATCTCAGTATCTAGCTAAGAAAGATCTGGGTGACATAAACAAACACAAAAGAAGAGAATAAAAAAAAAAAGCTTAATTAGGTAGCCCTAAAGTAAAGTATATTGAAGTCTGAAGCAGACATTCCCTATAAAATTACAATCCCTAAAGTTTTATCCCAATCTATGTAACTGCAGATAAACTTTCCCAGCTTTGTAAAAACTAAGGCAAAATAAAAATGAAAGAGACCTCATTCAACATTAAAAAATAACCGAGTTGACCTTCTTTTCCCACAATTATATGGTATTAAGGATAACAACTACACGATACCACACAGCAGCTAGCTACCATCATCATAATCTTGAATTCTTGATGTAAAGAAGGCCTTGGTAGTTTAAATGTGGACGTGTTTGGAAATGTAGGGCTCTAAAAGTACTTATGTCCTTGGTGTTCAACTCTGTTAAACACACCTTTAATCTTTCTTCAAGTAGTTCACTACTTAAGCAGCTAAGATTAAATTAATCATAGCCGACATACCTTTCCTGATTCACAAATTACTCTATTTGACGCAAACGAAGCATTAAATAATACAGATATGCACTGCTAATACTTTCAGAATGAACACTGCATAGAACTACAGAAAGGAAGTTCATCCTTATTCTTATTTGAAATACTGTCAAATATAGTATACAAGTTGAACTCCAATAACAAGGCTGGAGTCCAAAATACAAGTAGTTTCGATAGACTTATTTGAACTCTCAAATTCAGCATCATACAATACTCATAGATTAGAAAGAAAGGCTTTACAGAAGACGGTTTTAGGATAACTATTACGATAGAATACAGATCTCAGTATCGGAGATTTAAGGTTGATGCGGTGGCGAGACTCGAGGCGGTGAGAAGGTGAGAAGGTGGGAGAAATGAGATCGGAGCGGCAAGTGGATGCGGTGGCGATGAGTGAAGGAGGTGGGTAGATGCGCGCGGTTGCAAATACGGTCTTTTGAAGGGTCGATGCGGTTGTCGATGGGTGGATGGGGTCTCCAATGGGTGGCGGCGGTGGGCGGAGGCGGTGGCGCAGCTCTGTGCACGATCGACGATTTGGGAATTTAGGGATTGTAGTGGGTACGTATCAGACTAAGAAAAGAGTGAGTGGCTGAGTTTGTATCGATTTTATCTTAGCCGACGGACAAGTTTTGTCGGCTAAGACAAATATTCGTCGCCTAAGTAATATAAAATTTTGGTCAAAAAAAGGCGCAAAATTCACCCACCTAATATTCGGGATCCTAGATGACAGAAAATCAATTTTTCGTTGTCTTGTTACTACTAAGCCGACGACTCCTTCAATTTCCATCGCCTAAGTAACTTAAAATTTTGGCCATAAAAATGTGTAAAATTCACCCGCCTAATATTTCATGAACCTTAAGGTTGGCATAAAAACGCATGGGCATGGGTATGAGTATTTTTGTATACCCATTACCCATGGGTAAAAATAAGGGGTAATATGTGACAGCAAAATACCCATGGGTATATAGGTAATGGGTAGACAATACCCGCACGGGTAATGGGTATTTCCATGGGTATCTATACCTATCCTCACACACAACTCAAATAGATCAATTCACGTCTTCCTCCTCCACCCTCCATGGCTTTCAATTTCTCTCTCTTCGTTAGTCTTTAATGCTTATTGCTTCTTCCTTCTATGGTCAATCCCAGCTGTCTCTGCCAAGCTATACAAATCTATGGACGAGCGAGATGATCATATATACCCACTCACCAAATCTAATGGCATGGCCAGCCTTGGAATCAAGTCATCCTCCTCCACCCTCCATGGCTTCGATTTCTCTCTCTCCAATTCCAAACCTTTTTTCACCAGTGTTGCTTTACCAGTCTCTCTCCAGCGTTGCTCTCTTCCAATTCCAAATCAACGATGGCAGGCTCAACATCCGAGGCAAAAAGTTCAGCTTCTCTGAAATTTCAACTTGCCGGAGCCGAATTAGAACCCGATCCAATCGGTGGAAGCTCCGACCAACCACAAGGATAAGGGCTTGACCGTTACCACCGCCGCCAACGGCGACCGAGCCACAGACTCGGGCCTGCACCCCCCAACTCATCAGTTTTTTCGTTACAGACAAAAGAAAAAAAAAAAAAAAGAAAGGAGAAAGGTATGGATAATTGGATACCCATCAACTCATGAGTTTGGGCATGGAAATACCCGCAAAAATTAAAGGGAAAATGCCTATTTGCACAAAAACAGGGATAGAAAAGTCGTATCCAATGAAAATCTTTTGTAGTATCCAATTCCAATGATTCTTATTAAAAAGACAATTATATCCTTATTTCATATGCAATCACCTCTCTCTCCTCTAGTCGTCTGACTCATCTCTCTCCTCCCAGATCTAAAACTAATTCTCTCTCCCCGCCGATGCCGCCCCACACTCTAGCACTGCCTCTTCATCTCCAGCTCCGACGAGGTCCCTGAGCGAGCGCATCCACCAAGACCCGAACAGCCGGGATCGTCATTCTCACCGACGACGTCCACGTTGGTCAAGTCCAGCGACCTCCTCGTCGGTCATCGTTGTCGCCACCGTCATGGAGGATGCTTCCCAGAGGCTTAGTACTTCGGTTTTCTTCCTCGGCTCCTCCTCCTCGATTTCTGGTGATTGAAGACGGCTTCAATCCTCAACCGTGAGGCAGATCGTGAAGGGGAGATGACCGACCATACATCGGTTTTTGAGTAGGTGATTACCTCTTCTTGCTTTCCGAGTCCTCGCCCCCGAGTTCTCCTCTCTCTCATCAGCGCCGTCGTCGAGGAAGTGGCAGCAGATTCAGAAGCAGAGAAGCCAGTGGAAGAAGAAGAGGCTCAAGAGGTTAAAGCCAAAGAGCCTGCTGCTGCTGTTCTTGAGGAGACCACTAAGGCTGCTGAGGAGCCAGTGGTGGCTCCCATAGTCGAGGAGGAAGTAGAGAAACCAGTTGAAGCAGCGAAGGAGGCACCTGAGGTTGTTGCCACAGAAGAAGCTCCGGTTGAGAAGGCTGAGGAGTAAATGATCGTAAACTTTGTGGTTTCTTGTCAAAGTTGGTCAGCATTTTAGTTACATATCTATTTTGTGTTCTCAGTTTATTATCGTTATTGTTAAGAGCAAGGCCTTAAGCCAGAGTAATGGGGAATGACATTTGGAATCGAAAGGCTTTATGTTAATGTAATTAGAATCATAGGGTGGAGAGGATGATGCATATGTTATGTTTTGGTTTAAAATGCATGTAAAGTGGTTATAGTGTTCAATTGTTGTCTCGTAATTGAGTCACTGGAGGTTAGTAATTGAGTTACTGGAGGTCCGTAACTGATTATTGGGGGTCAATAACCGATTATTAGATGTCAGTAATTAAGTTACTATGGTCAGTAACTGATTATTGGGGGTCAGTACCCGATTATTGGGGGTCAGTAACTGATTATTGGGGGTTAGTAATCAAGTTATTGGGGTCAGTACCCGATTATTGGGGGTCAGTAATCAAGTTATTGGGGTCAGTACTTGATTATTGAGGGTCAGTAACTGATTATTGGGGGTCAGTAATCAAGTTATTGGGGTCAGTACCCGATTATTGGGGGTCAGTAACTAATTATTGGGGGTTAGTAACCGAGTCACCGGTGACCGGAATCCAACAACCAGAGAAATCCGGTGGCCGGTAACAGAAATCCGGCGACCAAAGAAATCCGGTGGCCGGTGACCGGAGTCCGGTGAGATTCTGGCCAAGTATTATCTCTTCCATTTTCTCTCTCTATGCATATTTAAAGGTGAGGGCAAAATAGTCTTAAAATAATATGGTTTATTAAGCATAAAAAAGGTTACCTTATATTGGAATGGACTAATAAAAAAGATTGTTATTGGAATGGGGATGAGAGGTTTAAATTAGTACTAAATTGACATTTTCCCTAAACCGGGTGGGTGGGTACATTACCCGCGAGTATTACCCAATGGGTGCATATGCCAACCTTAGTGAACTCCGTCGCCTAGGTAGGACTAAGCCGACGTCTCCTTCAATGTCCGTCACCTAAGTAGATGTTTAACAATTTTGGACATTTTATTATATTTACAATCTAAACCCAACTGAAAATTCAATAATAACTCCAAATAAGCATTGAAAAACATTAAACACTTTGCAACCGAAAATTACATGTAGGAAAATGTAAATTTGCATGATCATAATTAATGGTTGGACGTGGTTACAAATTTAAAAATATATATCCGAAGTTATGCCAAATTAATACAAGAAGATTAGACCGATCGAAATCCATAATAATGGTTAATCGTACTCATCATAATCCGAGTCGTCCGAATCATCATCCTCCTCAATTTGGTCGGAATACTAATCATCCTCTATGTATTCGTCATCTATGAAGCCGTCATTATTATGATTGGGATTGCATTGTAGCGAGTTCACTTCAGATTGTGTAATTGGAATGTAACCTATGATAGCCGGAACGTGTTGGTTGTTGACGGGAATATCCTCAGTATCAAGGACTACATATGGAGATTCTTCTTGATATGGTTCATTCGGTTGAGCTGTTGGGTCACTCGGCCCACTCTCATCCCCTCCCAATGTAGCTACACTCCATATATTCCAATGTGACATCACCAGCACCACTTTCCAACCCTCACCCATAGCCGGATCATCAAGATAAAACACTTGTTTCGCCATGATGGCAAGAATAAACGGCTCATTCTCATACCATACACTGTTTGAGTCCACTGATAACAAGTCACAATCCATATTCGTACTACTTTGTCTGGTTAGGTCAGTATTAAACCATTTGCATTTGAACAACACGACTGGCATACCCTTGTCGTTGATTAGTTCGATGACACTAACAAGCACCCTATAGTAATTGAAACCCACACCCTCAACCATGACTCCATCGTTTTGGGTGACATGGCATTCATCTCATTCTGATGTCACAAACTTAACACCGTTCACAAAACATCTAACACGAACTTTATGACTTTGGGGTCATCCAGCCAACAAGTGCAACTCCGGGTCGTAAGAAGCAGGAAAATGTTGTTGAATGTGCATCATCTGTAAGAATTTTAAGAGCAACGTTGTTACATTATGTAACATCAAAAAACAACATATTAATTTATGTAACATCATAGAGATAGAAGGTACCCAAATAGGGAAGTAATCAGGAAAATCTCTCTTGTGAATCGCTTCGTTACCAAGTACCGCTCGGCTTCGTCGCAATGTTGAAAGATAGACCAATGAGCCTTTTTGATCTCATTGTCATGCAATCTTTCAGAATTACTTAACCTGCCATACGGTTGAACATCGTTGGAAACAACTGATAGATTGAATTGATTACCCGCTCCAGATGATTCCCCCTCTGTGTCTTCATCATTGAGATATGTGTTGCAGTAAGTTACGCACTCAGCCTGAATGTATACCGTCATGATCGACCCTTCAGGGAAACGTTTGTTTCTATTCAACTTTTTGAAATCCCCGAGTTGCCTGCAAAACAAACCGTTATTCTCTTACAATAAATATTTTAAAAAATTATCTTAATTTGAAAGGATGATTAATTAGAAAATGAGTGCATACCTCTCATTTGGATAGCACCAGGTATAATATACTTATCATAATCACTGTTGTTAACGTGGGAGACATTAGGGAAGGTGTCAGAGGCGTTGTCATAAACAAAATTTTTTTGATATCCTAGTGCGGCGAACGGGAATGCATCGTTTAAGATGTTCATCATAGCAGAGTCTCCATAACTAGCATTGGAAGATCATGTCTGCTGATTACGTTGTGCTTGAATTTCTACAAGTGTAGGCATTTGAACTTGATTTTCTCCGTGCCATGTCCATGTGGTATAATTAGGACAAATACCGTTTAGTGTCAAATGAGAATACATGTCTTCATATGTTACTGGTTTCCGATTGAGACATTTGTTGCATAGACATATGTGAATAACTTTGTCTGGAGGACTATGTAGACGCACGAACTCAAGAAAATCAAAAATGCCTCTCATATAAAGAGAGGACCCCTTCCCTAATTGCATCCAATTCTTGTCCATGTTGTACACTATAATAACAGGGAACAAAAATATATAATCAAAAAATCTTGAACGTAACGGGAAATATATATACTTATTATATATATGACTTATTATATATAAGATATATTAATGTACGTTGTTCGTATCCCTTAATATTCACCTTATGCCTCCGGTTAGGGCCCTAATCCCGTTTGGGAGCACATGACATTGTGATTTCGTTTGTTGTTGGGGCATTTCGAATTCACATGTGAGAAAATTTCAGCAGCATCTCCCTACAGTTCCCCAAGTGTACGAATATTTATACTTAGTATGCACTTGAGGAACAATAAAAGAAAATCCTGTCGAAATATATATACCCATAACCGAAAACGAAACGCACCAACAACAAACGGAATCTCAATGTCATATGCTCCCAAACTGTCCAAATATGGGACAATTTGAAAACCATTTTGTTAGACACAATCGTAACATAATGGTTCTCGAACTGGATTTCTAAGGGTAACAATTGATGAATGTATAAGAATATTATAATTCTTAATTACATGATTCATCACGGCAATATTAATGAATACATAAATGATTTGCATGAAAACGAAAATTTGATAAACATATTACTCACATAATTAATCATACACACAAAAGCTAGATATATATATATACACTCTAAAAATTATACACACAAAAGTTAGATATATATACAAACATATTATACAGTATACACACAAAAGCTATATATATATAATAGATTTTCTCAGGTGCGGATTTCCACTTTATACTCATTTTCCAATCAAATTCTCACATCTCCACCGTCTAGTCTTTAGATACTAATGTATAGATCATCTCTGTAAAATTTCAGCCAATTTGGTTATCATTAAGGCACTCAAACTTGATTAAACCAATGGAT
>NC_020495.1:12264028-12300564 GCF_000184155.1 Fragaria vesca subsp. vesca | reverse complement strand
ATACGGATTTCCGTCGTTTCTCCACCATTCCAGCACCGACGACGCTGTTTCTTCTCCTCGGCTTGATCTCAGACCTCCCCGACGGTGTTAGAATGAAGAAAAAGGCAGGAGAGATTGCGATCGGAGGTCCACCATGATCTGTTGTGAAGTTCTGTGTGAGATTGCTGCACAGACCTCTGATCGCGATCTCTCCGGCCTTCTTCTTCATTCCAACACCGTCAGGGGAGGTCTGGGATCACGCTGGGGAGAAGAAAACGGCGTCGCCGGCGCTGGAATGGTGGAGAAACGGCGGAAATCCGTAGGGAAAACCTGTACTGACGTCGGCACCAGAAACAGACTGTATATATCTATATATATTATATATATATATACACTCTAAAAATTTTGTAATTATTTCAACATATATACACACAAAAGTTACATATATCATGCATCAAGCAATCCAGTAATTATATTATCCTCAGAAGTAAGCAACATTCCATCAAAATTAGACCGACAAAGTCGCCAGAAAGTTCACTGGAAAATATGACTAAATTAAGAAAGTAGATGAATTAAAGTTACATACCAATTAGGAGAGAAGCAGCTTTCGAAGATCGATCAAAATCTTGAAGAAAAGTTTCCAAAACTCGGTTTGGATGACTCGGTTTCAAAGTCTTCAAATTTGTTCTCTTCTAGGCAGAGGTTGAGTAAATGATGTGTTTCACTTAACCGACAAAACCTTCCGTCGCCTAAGACAAAATCTGTCGGCTAGGAAATATATTCGTTCTGTGTTATGTCAGGAAATAAAGGCATTTCTTAGTCGACGGAACAGGTCGTCGGCTAAGTAAGACATATTCATCACCCAAGACTTACTTAGCTGACGACAAAAGGTTCGTCCCCCAGGATCAACTTACCAGACGGACACAGGTTCATCGCCCAAGACTAACTATACCGACGGAACTATTTCGCCGTCTAGGAGTATCTAAATCGTCTGAACTTAGACGACGAGCCAATTTCGTCGATTAGGAAGATCTTAGGCGACGGAGGTCGTCGACAATCAGTTTTCGTCGCGTAAGACTTACTAAGCCGACGAAATATTGCCGACGAACATATTTCGTCGCCTGGGAGTTAGTAAGTCGACGGAGCTTAGACGACAAATCCTATTTCGTCGGGTAGACATGTCTCAGTCGACGGACGTCCTCGACAGTCAATTTCCATCGCGTAAATAGATCTTAGGCGACGGCTGTGGAGTCTTAGACGACGGTTGGTGTTTCCGTTGGCGAATACGTACTTAGCCGATGGATTTATTATTTTCTGTCGGCTAAGAGGCGATTTCCTATAGTGGATGTAATCTCTCGGCACATGTGAAATGGTACAACTATGTATTTCAGATCTGCAACATAGTGTCTGACCATTCTGACAGCTTCGTGAATCAAACTTGAGTTTAGGGTTTCTCTTATTAATGCTAGACCAGTACGCCACTCGTGATGTATTTAGAAGCGGAAGTTTTTAAACTTACATTATCCTTGAGTAAACCCTAAATTCCAAATATTAGCTACAAGCTAGTCAATTAAGCAACAACTAATAGACCAATCGATTGAAGGTCGATCACAATATCTTCACAAAAACATTGTTTTTTCTAAATCCATGAGGCTGAATTTGGTTCTTTCCCCGATGGATTCTTAGGTGGATCGGGGTGCAAACTGCAATTTTCACATTCTATGAATCTTGTCAATTTATGAATCTTCACATTCTCATAAATGCAAACTGCAATTTTCGATCACTCACTACATGCATGCATATATTAAATTAAACTACCCTTCAACACTTCATAGTCGATTCTACAAGTCCAACTATAGAATGATAAAGAAGAACTTGGATTTCTGAAATCTGACCGGCTGTTCGTGATTTAGATATGAAAGATAAAGGGAAATCTCAATTAAAAGATATATGACATTCTCAGAAAAAAAGAAAAAAAAAATGAAAGATATATGAATGGTCCCACTTATTGAATCGTGCACCAACGGGTAATGGAATGCTTATCTTCCAGAAAGCAAATAGTGTCATCGATCGTATATATACAAGTGGTTACATGCCTTTTAAACTGCTGATGATACGATACGATATGATATGATACGACTGGTTGCATACAAATATTGTTAACTTCTAATTTTTTATGAGGATTCTTTTTTATACCTAAATGTGTTTCATCCCTTTTCTCTTGTTTTCATCTGTTTAGAGCCAACCTATGAGATTCCCCTAGTTATTTATTGGCTATATATGTTAATGTGCAAAGGTGATTTTGACATGCACTACTAATCTACTAAAACATGGTTTGATTTCTTTTTTTTCTTTTCACTTGAATAGTTTGGATTCTATATGTATGGCTGGTCAAGAAAATATATAGGCATGGTCATTTGATTGCAAATCAGTATACATGCACAAGCTAGAGAGAACTCATGAATTCTTCATCTGGTTTTGAAATCAGTTAAAATTATGCAAGTAACCTATTTGTGTAAAAGGTGAAAGAAATTAAAATGATGCAAGTAATCATATACCATAATCTGAATTAGCTACGTTGTCTTTAAGATGTACAAACTATAATTACGTTAGTACATTACATATATACAAGGGCAGACTTGTTGACAGAGAAAGAACATGGAACAACGTACAGGTGCACATGTAAGAAATCAGCCTCTCAACATGGATGCGGTGAGACATTGATCCTTTTGCTTTGTCAAAATATTCTGTTTGAATCACATATTTGATCATAGAAGCGTACATGATCTCATGTGGGAATGTAAGTGGGATCCTGATTGATGTGCAATACCATTGGAAAAGAAATTTTCAGCGGCTTGGTTGTTTTCTACCTTTTAATTTATTGTTTGATTCACTTCATGTTTTTTTTTTCCTTCACATAAATGACCATTTTATACTAATTTAAACTCTTCATTGTCCATTTCAATGACAACAATATATGTGAGTCCATTCATTCTAAGAGTATACAACTCCTAGAGCCCATTTCATCAAATAAGTTTTTTTTGTTACGTTGTATATGTTTGTAACATTTTTCCCTCACTTTTTAAAAATGCTTAGAGAGAGAAAAAGAAAAACAGCAAAGACTTTATCGAAACCTCACCGTAACTATTTTTCTTTTTACCATTAGGTGAGTACTTGTTGTTCCAAATGACTTTTACAGACAAGTCATCCATCTATTTCCATGCCCGGTAATCCAACTCAATCCAAAGTATTTGTCTGGGTTCAAGGGAACATTCAGGTAATCCATTCCTAATATAATGCAATCTTAAGAGGAGTAAGACCGTTAGACCCAGCATGGTCCGACTGGAATTCGAGCCCATTTCAACAAGTTTTGAAGATTGGTGATTATTCTGTTTTGTTATTTGGGCCTGTACTTCCATCCCAGTGATCCAACCAAAGAAAAACCAGAGCTTTTAAGTTTTTGAATAGCTAGCTGAATGTGATGAATCTAGGATTTCAAGTTGGGGCATTTTGTCCCAATACTCGAGCAGTACGTCAATCTGCTAGTGTTGGTTTAGTGGTTCCGGATGAGACTGGCAAAATTAATCCGATTTGCATGTAAGCTTTTCCGTCATGTCACTAGCCCGGACGATATGTATTTGAATATCCACTCGCCGAGGTTTAGTTTTTGACCTAATTTCGAAGGGCCTTGTACGTCACTGTTTGCCGCCGGCGGAACTAAATCCATGCATGCTTTTGGGTTCGCCTCTGTCGTTTCACATATATACCTCGACTAATTAGGACGTGCATGACAACGTACATCTCAAATAGTTTGATGCACTTGCCTGATTTCATTTTTTCCATGATCAGATGAGACATCAAGATACTGCCCATAGTCTCACGTACATGTTTTATCCATCGATCGATCTAACTAGAACTCTAGAAGTTCTGTTATGTAGAATGATCGATGTGCCTCCTGATTTTCCCTGCTGCATATATTATTTTGTTGATAATTAGATACGTACATTCATGGAGATCACTAGAGAGCGGCCTAAATCATCAATCATATGCACCTTTCATGAATCGTGAATAATAAGAAATTGGGTCCAGGAATTTGTTGCGTGCAAAAGATATCAGATGGAACATTATTTGAGTTTAGAATAAGAGGCTAGCTGATTAATCAGTTTTCTCTTCTTCAACTTCTGATATCGTTTCCTTGATCCCCTAGCCTTAAGAAAGTTCATGCATGCATGTATGTAGGACGTCAAATTAGTGTGATCATGAGAGAGTTGAAAAATGGATATTACAAGGAGATTAATCCGATCCTTTATGTAAAAATGAATGCATGATCCCTCATCAGATCTACCTAATCGATCCTTTTTACATATTAAACTAATTTGTCTAGCTATCTAGCTATCTACCTATTGCAGAAATTGTTTAGAATCAATTCTATCCTATTTTCATTTGAGCCGCGCCTAAACACAACTTATATTATTAGTTAATTCCGCGCTAAATTAAATCACTGTCGATATCGGTGTGATCGATCTGTTGAACATATCTAATATTAAGTTAACAAATAGTGACCGTCTTGTATAATTCTCTGCAGATCTTCACACTGAATCTCATTTGATTGTCAATTTGTTTTTCTCTTTGGCATAAAAGTTGCATATTGAAAGCAATCATCAGGCTACTTGGTATTTTCTTTCACTTGTTTGTTAAAGTAAATGCGACTTGATTTTAAAAAATTGGTAAAAGTGAGTGCCTTTAGCAATGTCCATATTCCCATTGAAAACTTCTGACTATCTTTCTATTCACAGTTTTACTGTCATGATGTTGCAAATTGTTGGATGTCTGGTAGATATTGTTAGTATCTGATTTTGTATGATGCATTATTATCTGTATATGAAATAGTTTTGTTGTCAAATTATTTCTCTGAAACAGCTGTAACGCCATTTTAACAGTAGTTCTTTGTTCTTATGTTACTAAAGAATCTAGACTCTGTTTTAGTGACAAACCTAAGTGCTGCTTGAAATAAAGTCTCTTTGACATATTATTAGGGGTGTGTGACTTGAAATGATTTCGGTCTCTGGACATTAGTTGCCTCACTTTATGTCTTTGTGTCGGAGCTGTTTTGAGCAGTAGTGACTTTCTAGCCTCACTTTTAATCCTCATAAATTGCAGTTGCACTTTCCTTTGCATTCCACATTACTTGATTTACATTGAAATGTAGTAGTTGACTTCTTTATTGGAGGAATGTATGCTGGTGCAAGTTAGTTACACTCCTACAGGCTTTATCGGGAGGAAAATGTACATCCAGAAAAATTACTTCTTATAGATATAAATGTTTGACCTCCGAAAAACTAAAACATTTTGCATTATTTTCTATTTTCTCTGTCATGCTGTGTTTTGAAATTGATAGTGTTTTGGTTATGGTTGTTGTGATTAGAATCTTGATTTACAATACCAGATAGCAAAGATGAAATCGAAAAGATGATTCCTATACCTTGTAACCATATATGGTACATTGGTACCTATGCCAACTAATTGGAGTCCATAAACTAAGGAAGTGTGAAGTATGGCTTTTATTAAGATATTTCCTCATGATTTTGTTCGTTTCCTTCGTGTTCTTATGCAAAAGGGAAGAGAAAACAGATTGAAAGGAAAAGGTTGAGTGTGAGTTTTTGTTTACTTTTATGGTCTATTTTATGCAGCTGTCTAAATTATAATGATAGATTAACATTAACAATGGTAGACTACTCTTGTGCATCATGTAGTGCTTTGGACCCTCACTTGCAGGATCTGACCTATAGAAAAATCTCCTTCGGTGGCTTTAAAAGTCACTTTTGTAATTTGTTGTTTTGCATTCTTTATCAATAGAATAAAACTATATTCATTATCAAAAGTGACAGGATTATTACATAAACATACCGACCCGATGAACTAGGTTTCAAGCAATTTTGGGTTCAATGATGTTTTTAAGATCAATATGCATGTCATTTTGCGACATTTCAATCATAGTTCATTGACCATTAACAAGCATATCTCTAATTTAATTTTCACCGTAGTCGATATTTATAGTTCTTTGCCAAAACTGTCGAATTGATGTGAACCATCAAAGGTTCAAATGTTATATAGAAGTACTTGTATTACAAGAATGGATGAACGAGTAGGTTTTGGCAAACCTAAATAGAATGGGGCAACCGGGAAAAGAGATATCTCAAAGATATATATTAAGCAATTGGAGTTGTTTATGTAATTAGCCACACAAGGAAAGTAGTGTTCTTAGTGGATTGTAGATTCACTTTTGGACGCATTTAGGTGTTGAAATTTATTATGTATATCATGAGCCCTTCATAGTTGCTGCACACTTGCACGCAGCCAATATGGCTGACGACGTTTCTTATATTTGGTTAATAATCTATGGCTTTTATTCCAACCAATATGAATACCACTGGGAAAAAATGGGTTTTGCCGCCCGAAACATGAAGCATATAATGCCAAATGCAGCCTTTCCCTCGAAAATGCCTACTTTTGCAAAGCCTTGTTCACAAAATCCACGAGCAAGAAAACATAGAAATTACAGCTTGTGCTCTCATGGATTTGGAACTGTCTGAAGGTTTTCTACGTCGGGGGTACAACCTTCTTTGTTGTTTTCCTTTTCCTTAACTGCATCTGCTTGCTTCTTTTGTTTGTTGTGTTTGATTTCGCCGTAGAAGTATGAGACAAACCCCCAGAGGGAGAGTGCAAGAGAGACCCCCTTTTCTGCTTGGAACTTTTCGTGGTAGAAAATAACAGCAAAGATCTCAGTTACCGGGAGCAGAACAGCGATTACGATTCCGGATAGAAGAGACGAGGCACAGAAGATGAGTCCTATGGCTCCCAAGAAGAAAGTTTGCCAGACTATTGCACTCACTACAAGCACCACATAGTACGTAGTCTCCCCAAGCTCGAATTTCCTCGCTTCTCTAGGAATCACCTACACAATATATAAATCTATGTTTAGACTACATATATGTTCCAAAAACTTCGTATCTTCCAAAATTTCAAGCAGCTATTAGTGACATAATATTTCTTTCCAGAACTTAAATATAGAAAACGAGATCAACAAGAACACAATGGAGCATTCAGAAACAAAAACAACCGAATACGAGTAAATTAAAGTATACATTGCTACTTTTTACATGCATTATAAGTTTCATAAACTTTTCCAAAATTAGTTTCTCCATCCAAGTTCATCGTCACTGGCATAAAGGTGTTCAATAGTGGATTCATCATGCCACTTTTTTCATTCCAGTATTTTCATACACTATTCCTTCTAAAATAAAAGTGTGTTCATACTATATTATCATATAGTTCATCATTGATCTTAAAAGGCGGAAAGTCTTTTTACAATCTATAATAATAATAAAAAGAATCTAAAACGATATGCACAAATAATTTCCTCATCATTCAATAAATGCCGTCGCATTCCACTGCAATAATTGAAAAACTGGACAATTCTTGGTCTGTGGTTAAATGATAAATTGTACTAATCGATTTAGACTATTCCAGTGCTGCTGCAATTGGCTAGAATTAATCAGAGAAATCGTTGTACTAACCTTGAAGTCATTGTTCACCAGCATCCCAACCGTACAGAAGATGGTAGCAAACAAACTCATAACCATCTGAATCTCCAAAACCAAAGCGTACGTGATGTTCTGCTTGGCCTTCTTATACATCAACTCCACCAACGGCAGCACAAACCCATACAACGCCGCCGCGGCCACCGTCATCACAAACCCTAGCATGTACTGCGCGTTCGACTCCCCCTTGGGCCGGTCCGAGCTCGTGTTCAGGCCAAGAACCGCCGCCCCCACCGTCAGCAGCACGACGGCGTTTATCGAATACGACGTGAACTTCTGCTTCACGAGTATGAAGGCAAACAAGGCCGTGAAAGCTAACTGCGCAGCGATGATCAGGGCTGAGGTGGAGACGGGGAGGCGTGCAACGCCGTAGGCGTAGAGGTAGTCGTCGAGGCCGGTGAGAACGCCGATGACAGCAGAGGCAACGAAGAGAGGAAGCTTCATGAAGAAGAGCTTGGTTGGTGGGTCGGTTGGAGCTTGGTTTTTGCGGCGGTGGTAGTAGGCTATGGCTATTGGGACGAGGATCACAGGCCAGCCACCGGTTTCGAGCATGCTCGAAAGCCAGACGCGTTTGCCGCCGTGGATGAAGTAGAGGCGCATTATCAAAGGGCCGCCGCAGGTGCCTATGGATAAGAGTACGCTGCTCAGAATGAGCAGCAACCTTTTCAGGGCGGCGGCTTTACGTTGCTCATTATCGGTGGTTTCCATTTGCATGACCTTAATGCACTACAGGCCTAAAAATTTGTGTTTGATGGTGTGAGGAGTAATGTGCTTATATAGATGGTTATAGTGAGCAAACTCGGTCTAGATATAAGGGAAGCAAATGCTATGGCCAGCGCATCGAGTGATTCCTAATCGTTCATCATGTACGTACATCAACGGTTGAAAGTCGTCCACGAGTCTATAACTGTCTCTATCGCAGCTCATGGATCAGCAAATGACGATGGATACGGAAGAGTCAAGAAATGAGTACGAGTGTAATGTGTATCAAAGCAGGAGTCAACTATTTGGGTGAAGCTAATGAATATTCTTAGTGTGTGTACGTACACGTCTTGTCGTATGTATTGAATCTGTTGTCATCGATCATTGGTGTAATTTTGCATACTTTGAAGGTAGGGCAATGATAGGCATAGGGAGTGAATCAATTTTACCAATTTTGCATTATTTTTTACGGATAAGAGCTAACTGGCCTAATTGTCCAGCAAAAGTTTGTTTATCCCAATATTATCAAGTGTAGATTGTAGATTGTACATGTATTTATTTAAGGGCAAGGGAATGCAATACTTGTGAAGCTTATGTTAAGGGACATGTAAACATTATGAGAGAAAGTTTTCCAAAAAATGGGGTTAGAGAGAATGTAGGTTCTTGTTTTGTTTCAATCTGTATGGCCATTTGTTTTGAATTTCATTACTCGCTCAAAGTTCACTCGCTTAAGCTCCTTTTTGGGGCTCCATCAGAAGTGAAAATATTTTTTTTAGTGTTAGGGTAATTCAAAAGCTTTTTAGGTTTCGGATGTAATCTCTCAACGCATATGAAATGGTTCAACTATGTATTTCAGATTTACAGCACATTGTCTGACCATTCTAACAGCTTCGTAAATCAAACTTGAGTTTAGGGTTTCTCTGATGCTAGACTAATACGCCACTTGCAATGTATTCAGAAGTGGAAGTTTTTAAACTTACATTATCCTTGAGTAAACACTAAATTCCAAATATTAGCTACAAGCTAGTCAATTAAGCAACAACTCATTGAATAGAGTCAATAGACCAATCGATTGAATGTCACAATATCTAGTTGTTACTTGACAAAAACAATATTTTTCTGAATCCATGAGGCTGAATTTGGTTTCTTTCCCGGATGGATTCTTAGGTGGATCGGGGTGTCAATCTATGAATCTTCACATTCTCATAAATGCAAACTGCAATTTCCGATCACTCATTACATGTATGCATACATTAAACTACCCTTCAACACTTCGTAGTCGATTCTACAAGTCCAACTATAGAATGATAAAGAAGAACTGGGATTTCTGAAATCTGACTGGCTGTTCGTGCTTTAGATATGAAAGATAAAGGGAAATCTCAATTGAAAGATATATATATATATATATATATATATATATATATATATATGAATGGTCCCAGGCCTTATTGAATCGTGCACCAACAGGTAATGCAATGCTTATCTTCCAGAAAGCACCTAGAAAGCTAATAGTGTCATGGATTCTAATGTATACGATCGGTTACAGACCTTTTAAACTGCACATGGTTTCTCTTATGAGTGCTGGTTAAATCATAACATGACGCCTGATGATATGATACGATATGATATGATACGACTGATTGCATATAAATATTGTTAACTTCTAATTTTTGACGAGGATTTTTTTTTTTATACCTAAATATGTTTCATCCCTTATCTCTTGTTTTCATCTGTTTAGAGCCAACCTATGAGATTCCCCTAGATTATTGGCTATATATGTTAATGTGCAAAGGTGATTTTGACATGCACTACTAATCTACTAAAACATGGTTTGATTTCTTTTTTTTTCTTTTTACTTGAATAGTTTGGATTCTATATGTATGGCTGGTCAAGAAAATATATAGGCATGGTCATTTGATTGCAAATTAGTATACATGCACAAGCTAGAGAGAACTCATGAATTCTTCATCTGATTTTGAAATCAGTTAAAATCATGCAAGTAACCTATGTGTGTAAAAGGTGAAAGAAATTAAAATCATGCAAGGAATCATATACCATAATCTGAATTAGCTACGTTGTCTTTAAGATGTACACAAACTATAATTGCATTAGCACATTACATATATACAAGGGCAGACTTGTTGACAGAGAAAGAACATGGAACAACATACGTACAGGTGCACTGTGCACATGTAAGAAATTAGCCTCTCAACATGGATGCGGTGAGACATTGATCCTTTTGCTTTGTCAAAATATTCTGTTTGAATCACATATTTGATCATAGAAGCGTACATGATCTAATCTAATGTGGGAATGTACGTGGGATCCTGATTGATGAGCAATACCAGTGGAAAAGAAATGTTCAGTGGCTTGGTTGTTTTCTACCTTTTAATTCATTGTTTCAATCACTTAATTGTTTTTTTTTCTTTTGGATAAATGACCATTTATACTAACTTAAGCTCCTCATTGCCCATTTCAATAACAAGAAGATATGTGAGTCCATTCACTTAGAGCCCATTCCATCAAATAAGTTTTTTTTTGTTACATTGTATACGTTTGTGACATTTTTCCCTCACTCTTTAGAAATGCTTAAGAGAGAGAAAATGAAAGAGAGCAAAGACTTTACCAGAACCATATTTCCTTCTTTTACCATATTTTTTTTTGGTCTGAATCCTTCTTTTACAATTGGGTGGGTACTTGTTGTTCCAAATGACTTTTATAAGACAAAGTGTCATCCATATATGGAAGCCCGGTAATCCAACTCAATCCAATGTATTTGTCTGGGTTCAAGAGAACATTCAGGTAATCCATTCCTAATATAATGCAATCTTAGAGGGGTTAGACCCAGCATGGCCCGACTGGAATTCGAGCCCATAACAACAAGTTATGAAGATTGGTGACTATTCTGTTTTGTTATTTGGGCCTGTACTTCCATCCCAGTGATCCAACCAAAGAAAACCAGAGCTAATTTGAATAGCTAGACAGCAGTAACCAGAGCTAATTTGAATAGCTAGACAGCAGTTTTTAGGGGTCTAATTAGTCATTGTTGATTTCCGGCCGGGGTTGATTTTTTACGTTGTATGTGAATGAATCTAGGATTTCAGTTTGTCCCAATACTCGAGCAGTACGTCAATATGGTAGTGTTGGTTTAGTGGTTCCGGATGACACTGGCAACCTTAATCCGATTTGCATGTAAGCTTTTCCGTCATGTCGATCACTAGCCCGGACGATATGTATTTGAATCCTCTCGCCGCGGTTTAGTTTGTGACCTTATTACGAAGGCCTTGTCACTGTTTAGTTTTTCACCGGCGAGACTATATCGATGCATGCTTTTGGCATGGGTTCGCCACTTCGCCTATGTCGTTTCACATACCTCGACTTTAGGACGTGCATGCATAGTTTGATGCACTTACCTGATTTCATTTTTTTCCATCAGATCAGACGTCAAGGTACTGCCCATAGTCTCACATATTTTATCCATCTTATTGCTAGTTGGTCTGCATGTTATGTAGAATGATGAGCCTCCGGATTTTCCCTGCTGCATCAACCTCTTGCTAAATTAAGCTGCATATTATTTGTTGATAATTAATTAGATACGTACATTAGTGGAGATCACTAGAGACCGGCCTAAATCATCAATCATATGCACGTTTCATGAATCGTGAATAATAAGAAATTGGGTCCAGGAATTTGTTGCGTGCAAAATATGTCAGATGGAACATTATTTGAGTTTAGAATTAGGGGTTGATTTATCAGTTTTCTCTTCTTCAACTTCTGATCTCTTTTCCTTCCCCCTAACAAATTAAGTCAATGCATGCATGTTTGTAGGACGTCAAATTAGTGTGATCATGAGACAGTTGAAAAATGGATATTACAAGGAGATTAATCCTTTATATAAAAATGCATGATCCCGGCCTCATCACATCTACCTAATCGATCCTTTTTACATATTAAACTCAATTTGTCTAGCTATCTAGCTACCTGTTGCAGAAATTGTTTAGCATCAATTCTATCCTATTTTCATTTAGCTAATCGCAATTAGCCGCGCCTAAACACAACATATATTATTAGTTAATTCTGCACAAAATCACTGTCAATATCGGTGTGATCCGTTGAATAGGAATTTCCCCCCGTCGAGTCTAGGAGAGTTCTACATGCTTTCTTGAGCCACTAATTTGTCTCTACCCTAATGAATTACAGCGATAAAGTAGGTTTAGTTATATCATTTGAAACTGCTCTTGTCTACATCCCTCAGAACAGAAAGCATAAAACCTCAAGTGTGGATTTGTTTAGTTAGTATAGGTTTGTTCTATGTATTACTTTTAATAGTCCTGATTATATATATGTTACATATATATATATATATATATATATTTAATTTTGCGTGTGTAAATGAGTGATGGTTACTCTATTTTTCTTTTTGATCTAAATGTATGATGTGTATATTCAACTTGAGGTTATCAATTATCGTGGTTAACTGCATTGGGTAAAGGCTAAAGCTATCTAACTGAGCAGGCCGCTCAAACACTACTTATCTCTAATGAAGAGGATATCGATGGGTACGTGCATGATTGCAAATATAGCTAGAGGAAATTCGAAGACACTAAAGGGGTGTATTGTATATAAAATTAGTGAAAGTTTTAAAGAAGTCTATGGAATTTGAAAGTCTAGGTGTATTCAATATAGACTTTTAAAAATCAATCAAAGTTTGGGTGTATTCAACTTGATTTTAAAAAATCATTATGAATTCCACCAAAGTTCAGGGGTATTCAATTAAGACTTTTTAAAATGAATAGAAGTTCAGATGTATTCAAAATATCATTCATACTTATGGAATTAATAACTCATGGATAATTATGGACTTTGTAGTGTAAATTACACACACCAAACTCCAATATTTTTCCATCCACTAGAGCAAAGATTTGGAAAAGTCTATGACAGACTTTCTCTTTACATGTGAATAAGTTGATCCTATGATACATCATCTTTTTTTTTCTTTTTATAATATTTTGTGCCTTATCAACGTTCTATTCTACCTATTCTTTTCGAATTGGGTTTTTTAAAATGGTTTAATATTTTGTTGTCTTTTCAATTGTAATGCTTGGAACCCTCGATAACCTAAATATTATCTACTAACTCTTGATATTATAACCATATGATCATATATTATTATATTTGCGTACATGAATTAAACTTGTGAACATCTAATGTCCCACTTTAGAACATGTGTCTTTGGTTTACGTACAAGTATGCGTGTTGTTAAATTAATATAATCTTTTTCGTTACCTATGTTTATGTATTTCAATCAAATATTACAACTATATGTATCGAAATTAGATAGATGAGCACTAAACTTATAATCGGTGTTATTATGTGTTTGTTATTGCATCTTTATTTCTTTTTCTTTCCTGTAACTCTGTAAGTATTGAGAAATCTACAGAAGTCATTCATATGAAATCTGTAAATTTCAGAAATCAGTGAAAGTCTGTGATTAAAAATCGATGGTTTTAAGAAATCAGTGAAAGTCTATGAACTTTTCAAAGAGTCTATAGACTTTTCAAAAAGTCAATTGATTAAAATAAGTCTGTATGAATCCAAATACAATACACCCCCCTAAAAGTTTGAGAATAGAAGACGTACTCGAGTAACATTTACGGCCCGCGCAAGTTTTTCAACAAAAATAGAACATTAAAAGTTTACGTTTTGCATTTCAATTTCCATATAACATATGGATTTCTATAACAGCAAATTGCCATTTGAAGTTCTAGCTCTTAGATTTTTAAGGTATACAAGAAGTAAGAGAGATGATCACAACTCGGTGAGACTAGCTAATTATCAACATGAAAGTTGCGAGCTGAATTATGACAGTATGACGCGAATCAAGCAAAGTAGCCAAATTAAGAGCATATAATATGCGACACTTGAGAGCTGTTAAGCTTGCATTTTCAACTCAAAGAACATCCGGCTACTCTTGGCAGTGCCACTAATAATTGATACAACTTACTATAATTCACAAGATTACTTTACAGATATAATTCTCAACCTTGGTCTTTGATTCATACATAGTACAACCTTATTAGCTGGCCATTTTCCATGCACCATTGTCCATTGCTCTTCTCTTTGATCCACACACACATGAATAAATACAATCCAAAGAATAATTCAAGACATCGAAACCTTAATGTCGACCAACCTTTATTACAAACCCTAACGAATGCAACGAACTCGAACACGCGTCTATGAAAAATGCATGCATTGATCAGTAGATTAATAACTTGGATGATGACCATAACCAGCACCACCGGCACCACCGCCGCCAGCCCCGACTATCTCAGGTTGATGAGGTGGTGGGCCCCCTCCTTCTCCCCCGTAACCTGCTCCTCCTCCGGCTGCAGCAGCACCAGCTTCGCCGCCGCCGTAACCACCTGTTGCTATGACTGTTTCATGGACTTCTTCTTCGGGTTCGCAAGGAACGGCTGCGGGAACCATCACTCTCTTCTTCTTCTTCTTGGCTAAGCAAAAGAGACCGACCAGGAGGAATGCGAGGCAGAATGCACCGCCTAGTGAGACACACACGGCGATGACTGTGGTGTGGTTTTTCCCGCCGGGAGGTGGGGCCACGACGTTTGAGGACGGTGGGATACCTCCAAAAGGTGGAGGAGGAGCGCCGTAGTATATGGGAGGAGGAAAGTGTCCATTGTACCCTGGAGGTGGCGCACCCTTGCTAGGCTTTGGTGGGTAAGATTTCGGGGGTGGAGCTCCCTTACTGGGCTTTGGTGGGTACGACTTGGGTGGTGGTGCACCCTTACTTGGCTTTGGTGGGTACGACTTGGGTGGTGGTGCGCCCTTACTTGGCTTTGGCGGGTACGACTTGGGTGGTGGTGCGCCCTTACTTGGCTTTGGCGGGTACGACTTTGGTGGCGGCGCCTCATAGCTGGGTTTTGGGGGTGATGATTTTGGAGAGTAATGTGGTGGTGGAACAGTGGGTGGGGTGTGATGATAACCATGTGGTGGAGGAGCATAATGGGGCGGTGGCAGTGCTGGAACTGATGGTGGTGAAGCTGGAGGAGTAGCCCAGGTTGGCGGTGGGTAGTGATGGTGATGCGGTGGTGAAGCAATAGGTGGTGGAGGTTTAGGGTAGTCATGGTGGTGAGGTGGTGAAGCAGTGGGTGGTGGAGGTTTAGGGTAGTGATGGTGGTGTGGTGGTGAAGCAGTGGGCGGGGGAGGTTTAGGGTAGTCATGGTGGTGAGGTGGTGACGGTGAAGGTGGAGGAGGTTTAGGATAGTCATGGTGGTGAGGTGGAGGAGGAGATGGTGATGGAGGAGGAGGTGATGCTTTAGGGTAGTGATGGTGATGATGATGTGGTGGTGGTGGAGGTGAAGAAGATGGTGGCTTAGGATAGTCATGGTGAGGAGGTGGTGGAGGAGGAGATGACAGAGGCGGTGGCTTGGGATAGTCATGGTGATGGGGAGGTGGCGGTGATGGTGATGGAGGAGGAGGAGGTGGTTGCACATTGTAGTGTTTCGGGGGTGATTTTGGATGATGATGGTGATGATGGCCGTGGCGGTGAGGTGGTGGAGGTGGAGGTGGTGATGGGGTTACAGGGTTACATGGGGGTGGCGGAGACGGTGGGGGAGGAGCACAAGGGAGAGGTGGTGAAGGTGGTGGAGGAGAGTAGTAGGGATAGCTCATGGTGGCTACAGGGAGTGTTCTTTTGGTAGAAATTTACCCTAATTGGCCACGAACCAATCTCTCTCTCTCTCTCTCCGATCCGCAATATAGACAAGCTCAGACTTAGAAAGATGGATAGAATGAATAGACAGACCTCTATATTTGTAGTGCTACAAATTTAAGTCAAGATCGAAGCTAGAGTAAAGCTTCCCGCGAGTCATTCACACCCAAATTATTTTTATCGAATTTTTTGGCAGGGACATAATAATTGATCTGATTAAGCAAGATTGAGTTGTCATTAACACTTAATTAACATTAAGTAATGACTTTTCAAAATGCAAAGGCCACAGACACCAGAGGCATGCAAAGTCGTTCTATGTTTCTCTTTTTCTTTAGGGTTTAGTCCATACTGGAATGCTCAAACACCAAAGAGCATCATTGGGTTGGTAATTCATTCTTTTATATATTTGGGCTGCCAAGCCATTATCGACTTTATAAAATACTCACGTGGTGAAAATGAGGTGCAATTATCCACTTTTGCAAGCTCATGTTCCGGATTTTATTTGATTTTATTTTTCAATTTAGTGCTGTACTGCTGTTATATATTATATGTTTTTCATCTAATATACACACGTACATATATAATCAGTTTAATTATGTCTAGAGCAAAGCTTTATATTGAAATGAAAATGCGAATGTTCATTTTTCTCATTTTTTGGTCATATTTTTGGATCATAACTAATCAGTTTCGATATTGATATATATGACATGATCATTTATATACAAATGTTCCGTTAATTTAGAAATTGTTAAGGTGTCGAAAATGCATTAAATTAATAAACAACTGGAATCTGTCCAACATGAAACATTTCTTATAAATCACGATTACGAAATTTAAACAATCATCAAATTAGAAGAAACTTTACATATTTGATTTATACATCAGGTTCTAAAAACTGAGCAGTGGCTAAAAAAATGTGACTAAAAAATGAGTCATATAAGAAAGAACTTTCGCACTTTAATTTTAATTTTCAAAACAAAGTGTAGTCTGGTAAAGACTATATATATATATATATATATATATTATAGATTGAATATATAACACATGCAGAAATAAATAATAATTAGTCAAATTGTTGAAAAATTGAGTTGAATATGTAATTATGTAATAACAAGTAGTGGCCTAGCTAGCAAACCTTCCTTTACACTTTTCTATCATTGGATTGTTTCAACAACATTTGTCATATTTTGACGCTATCGCATCTGATCTTGGCTACATGCATCTTACTAACCCCATGTGAGGTTTAAGGAGACTTTGAACGATCCTCATCATGAACAGAGTTTAATTATATACAATTTCCCTAATTCTTCTTCATATATACTTGTGCAATTAACTTCATAGAAAGTTTATATTGGAAACTATTTCTAATACATGGATGCGGTTCCTAGCTGTATCGTAGATTTAGGATGATAAAATGAGGATCGCTCACCAAAGGTGCCATTTTTGGTTAACGATTTCAAAAGTGATTCTTGTCATATATAGCACAACAATCTCAAACCGGACCTAGGTTACTGTGTAGTGCGGTGCGATATGTAGTGTCGTGGATATTCTTTGAGGAGTAGTAACACTGTGAGGGCCGACGGAGAGAGAGAGAGAGAGAGAGAGAGAGAGATTGCTACGGTGAAGTCAACTGCTGATCAACTTTGAAGGGAAGATAGGAGGGCAAAGGATCAGAGCAATCGGCAGTGTTAGGTATCTGTATATTGTAATGACAAGGTTTTGTCCCCGTCTTATTTCAACTATATGGTTTCCAAATAGTTTATTCGGAGCTAGTATAGTTTTGTAGATCATTCGTAATCCCTATAATTTAAGGAGATGATCGAAGACGATCGAACCCGAATTAGTTATTTCTACTATTTCATTTTGTTTTCGACTTGTTTCTTGAGCTGAAGAGTTAGAATAGAAAACTAATTGGAAGAGATCGAAGTACTTACACACTGGCATATGTTTCTTGAGAATTAGAGAAAGAATACGGTATCATGCATTCTCGTTATGGTCGGTTATATTACTCTTGGAGTGAACTCAATAGAAACCCTAATTCACGCATTCCACTGATGACTATTCAACTTAGCCAGTTAGCCTAATCTTTTGTTTTTTTTTTGTTTTTTTTTTTTGTTGTTGATAAATTTAGAGTATGATTAGAAGTTCTTAGCTCCATACTTACTCAAAAGATTAAGCAGCTAAGTAGCTTCAATGAGTCAATAAGTATCTATGCATTATTGGACCCCGAAACCCTAATACTAATTGTATTCATAGATAGATGATATGCTAGTTAATTGCTGGATCAACGTGGCTACATAAGTAAAGTGTGTACATATTGTATGATCGGTCACATTACCATCACCATCATTGGAGTCTTCTTCTTTTGCCGGGGGGAATGACAGAGACATATACTTGAACCACTAAATATATAGAGCTAGCTCCAAGTAGGACCTGTTTTGGACATTGTGTGTGTACGCGAATAACCAAATTATGCTACTCAACTGTGACTTTTGGGACCTGCTTCCCAATAAACTAGTTAGAATTATCCACTTGATATTTGAATTTTCGTTCTATGGTTTGATATTCATGAATATTGAGGCCAACTTTAGACGATGGCTTTGAATGCACTCGATATCCCTCAGCATGCCAGTTGGTTTATTATGTCTTTTAGTGCTTGCTGCAGGGTTCTCGAGTATCATGGCATGGGATATCGTTTGAATATTTGTCATGTTGAGAATACGTCCGTACTAATGGTAGTATACACATATTTTGCTATCATATATATGTAGAATTATGGACACTGTAATTCTTTAATCTAAATAAATTATATGCTCTACAAAAGAAATGATACATGGAGTTTAAATGAATTATATAAGAACCGAACACCATAGTGTAACCTTTCTCTTGACTATTGCATGCAATATTTATCAATAATTCAAAGACTTACACGCGATTATATCTTTGAGCTTTGACAACTCATGATTTCATAATATCTCTCATATAATGTTATATTTTAGGTAACAAGTACTAGTTTGATGACTCATATATATTATGATTTTAGCGACTCATGTGATAAATTAAGTGGTTTAAAAACCACGGGTGGCAACGTGGATTGTGGTGTTGCAGGTTGTGTTGTTTGGTGTTGGCTCGACGGAGCGTGACCGGAAGGCTTCATATAGCGTGGTAGTATGAGGATACGATGGTGGACTGGCCCAAATTCTGGCTTGATTCGCCTTGTGGTGGGCCAATGTCTTCGACTGCCCTTTGGGCTTGTAATTCGAGCTAGGATTATGCTTGTAGTCTAGTTCTATATTTCTAGTTTGCTTGGTTACAATAAATTCGTTGTATTTAGGAAGCTATGCATGACCAGTGTGCAATCAAAGTATCTATAAAGTCTTTGGAGTAGTACCAATTGAAGGTCTCCGCTATCATGACGTAGTAACGTGTAATAAGTATGTATATGTCTATATACCACTGTGGATACTATCACCATCTGTTAGTACTTCTATCGCTTACGATATGATATGTAACGATCTTTTTTTTAACTTGTGATGAATATGCATGATCATGACATATTAAGAAAGAAAAAAAAAAGAATAAATCACTATAAAATTACAAATGAAGAATTAGTGGGAAAAATAGATATGTACCTAACAATCTTGTTTTGCATATATGACTATTATGTGTAACAACTAACAACCAATCATAGCCATAGCCGTTGACTAAATTTGAAGTATCAAAATGGAGATAAAAAAAAATGAAAAATCTTCAAACACATAAAGAAATTAATACCATATTGGCCTCTATCAGATAAATCATTGATATGACCTAAACTAGACAACTCTATGTTTCCCCTGGATAGAACTACCAAGCTAATTATGTCTGATTTAGTTAGTTTCCTAACATATATAAGCACTAAGTTTCCACAACGTTATTGACCAGTTAATAAACTAGCAAATGAACGATAACTAACGTTGAACGATAACTAATTATGTTTTATTTGTAGTTTGCTTGGGCTTGCTTTTGTTGGGCTCTTTGTTGGGCTTTGACTTTAATGAATTAATCATTCTCAAAAAAAAAAAAAACAATTGAACATGAATTGAAAAATATACTTGGATAATGGAAGCTAGCAACATATAAATTCTTTGGAATTTAAATATTTAGCTCTAATCCTTACGTGAACAGGAAAGGCATAACGCACGAATTATTGTTCAAATTCCCTACAGGTTACAGACTTACATGAATTTGTTGGCTGAATCGAGATCTCGATAATTAGACCCAAGCCCTCTGTTGGAATACACTATCATGATTGTGAATTTGTAAAATAAAATAAAATATCTATCATGATTTAAGCATATAGGGTAACACTTGACTGAAAATCAAGTCATAACACTAATACGTACACATACCATGATTTCAGATATACTTCAAATCAACTTGTGAAAATACATACACAATTCATGATTTATATGACTCGACTGAAAACCAAGTCCATTACACAAATCCAAGCCCAACAAATACCAAACCGTAACTTCCGGACAAGGCCCAAAACCGACAACCCAGTACGTACAGAGAACTGAGAGATTAGGCAATAGGCTAGACAAACATATTATGATCAGTTCATGATCGCATACAAAGCATATCTACAAGTAGGAACAACATTATTATTCATATATGGAAGGAGCTGAAACTGAAGTAAAACAAGGTTGAAGACAAACCCAAATCACACGAGATGATGCATCCCATTTGAGCTTGTGAAGCACTCGATGGAAGATTGGGCAACCACAACAACATCCAGTAGAGGCTTCAATCAGGCTCTTCTTTTTCCTCTGAGATTTGTGGTACGAGGAAGAGAAAGAGGCTTTCCAGGGGGTGCATCTTTATTTGATTCAGCTGATTCTTCGTCGTACTCATTGTTATGAAATTGTAGCACGTCTGGATCATCATCATCAACAGTCACAGAGGCACTTTGATCATCTGTTGAAGGCTCCATTTCACCAGGAGAAGGTTCTTCGAGGCTCAAATATTCTTTGTCATCTTCATAAACTCCCGGTTTTGGATTTGGATCACCTTCATTTGTTGCTGTCAAAATTTGCACAAGATTGGAAAGCTGTTGTGTTCCTCTACTAGTCTGACCGGAACCGGGCACATCTTTACTTGAGCCATCTTTTTCTGATCCTTCTCCTTGGTTACCTCCTAGAGACTCCATTCCCTTGCCTAGATCATCACCACTTTTGGTAGTCACAATTTCGCTGCGATTAGGAGGTATAATCTGACCCTTGATCCTGCGTGAGTCTTTGCTCAACTGATGTACTGCTTTTTTGCCTTTGTAATGACCATCTCTAAGAGACTTCAATCCCTCAGCTGGATCATCATCAATTGTGCTGGTTAAATTTTGGAAAATATTGGGAGACTGTTCAATTCCTGGAGCACTAGTCTGCAGTTGGCCCAAGTATGAATCTACATTTGAGGCAAATGGTTCTGACTCTTCTACTTTGTCATCTTCATTGTCAAAAATAATCAGTGCCTTTCCTGGATCACTGTCGCTTGCGGTAGTCCCAATTTTTCCAAAATTCAAAGGCTTCTTTGCCCCTCGTATCTGAGTATGATGTTGTTGTCCTTGCGAATCTTTATTTAAACCACCTGATTTCAGTTCATGTACTTTTGCTTTGCCATCTTTATAATCATCACCAACAACACCCTGTTCAGAAATTCTACAATACATCAACATATAACATATAAAATATATTCGAATTTATCAATTTCATACATTACTTATATTTACCTATATGACAAAGAGTCGAAGTCTTTCTCTCAGTTACTAAAGGAGTTGATAAAATAGTAATATAAGTTCTCGAAATCAATAAATATTAAATGAAATAATATGTATAGGTATGAAAATTTTTCAACATACCATTGCTTTACTCAGAGCCTGTTTACTTCCTCGAGCAGAAGAAAATGGATCGGATACTTTAAGCTTGCCTCCTAGATCGTCTAAAGAAATCATTACCCTGCTTGAATCATTTGCACATGAATTCGATTCTTCACTATCATGTACACATTCAGATTCTTCCACTTCTACATCGTCGTTGTCATCTTCTTGCCTTCTTGATTGTTCTTCATTAGGCTGAGGCTGTACTTCTTCATATGGCTCTTCGTCGTCATGAGGTTCTGATTCATATGGCTCTTCGCCGTCTTGAGGTTCCAATAATTCACATTGCTCTTCATTGATGTTATCATCTTGAGATTTTTCTACCCCTTCCGAATCAAAAATACTTGCAGGACTCAGAACTTGACGGATTCCATAAGGTTGTTCATTTTCCTTCTTTGCAACATTGCTTGAAGAAGACTTTTCATTTCCCTTCTTTGCACCACTACTCGGAGATCTTTTCTTCTTGGCTAAGCTCGATTTATTTTTGGAGTCATTTAGTTCCTCGATAACTGCATTAGATCCTTCCTCCACATTTTGGCCAGAATTTCTGTTGTTTGTCTCTGTTTGGTGACTGAAAGTCTTGTCATCGCACTCGTCTGCTTCTTGCTCATCCGCAGTAGAATGTTCGACCTTTTCATCTGCACTAGTTAGACCACCCAAAAACAATGCTTTGTCATTGTCCTGTGCGTCTAACTCCCTTACTTGCTCTTCATTGTTGTCACCATCTTGAGATTGTTCTGGCTCGTCTTGACTAAAAGTACTTGAAACATTTAGGACTTGACGGACTCCATAACGCTTTTCATCTCCCTTCTTTTCACCACTACTCAGAGATTTTTTCTTCTTGGGAAGGCGCAATTTCTTTTTGGAGTAACTTGATTCTTCTCCAGCTGCATTAAATCCTTTCTCTACATTTTGACCAGAATCTCTGTTGCTTGTCCAAGTTTGGTGACTGAGACGCTTGTTATCATGCTCGTCTGCTTCTTGCTCATCCGTTGTAGGTTGTTCAACGATTTCATCTGTAATGTTTGAACCACCCGGAATCAATTCTTCGTCATTGTCTTGAGGTTCCGATTCATATGGCTCTTCGTCGTCTTGAGGTCCCGATTCATTTTGCTCTTCATCGTTGTCACCAACTTGAGAATTTTCTACCTCTTTTGGATCATAAATATTTGGAGGATTCAAAACTTGACAAACTCCATAAGGTTGTGTATTTCCCTTCTTTGCACCGCTACGCGGAGATTTTTTCTTCTTGGGTAGGTGCAAATTCTGTTTGGAGTAATTTGATTCTTCTCCAACTGCATCAGATCCTTCCTCCATATTTTGACGGGAATCCCTACTATGTGTCTCTGTTTGGTGACTGAAAGGCTTGTCATCATGCTTTACATCTTGCTCATCCGCAGTAGGTTGTTCTACATTTTCATCTGTATTGTTTGAAGCACCCGCAATCAATTCTTTGTCCTCGTCATGAGGTTCTGATTCACTTGCTCGCTCTTCATCGTCGTCACCATCTTGAGATTGTTGTGCCTCATCCAGAACCGAAGTACGTGCAACATTTACACCTTGACGGACTCTAGAGCGCTCTTTATCTTCCTTCTTTGCAAGTCTACTCGGAGGTTTTTTCTTATTTGGCAAGCGCAATTTCTGTTTGGTATCATTTGATTCTTCACCAATTGGACTTTCCTCTACATTTTGGGGAGTCAGAGGCTTGTCATCGCGCTCCTCTGCATCTTGCTCATCTGCATCAGGTTGTTCTACATTTTCATCTGGATTGTTTGAAGCACCAGCTATCAATTCTTCGTCCTTGTCATGAGGTTCTGATTCACTTGCTCGCTCTTCATCGTCTTCAGCATCTTGAGATTGTTGTGCCTCACCCAGAACCAATGTACGTGCAACATTCACACCTTGACGGACTCCAGAACGCTTTTCGTTTCCCTTCTTTGCAACTCTACTCGGGGGTTTTTTCTTATTTGGCAAGCGCAATTTCTGTTTGGTGTCATTTGATTCTTCACCAATTGGAATTTCCTCTGCATTTTGGGGAGTCAGAGGCTTGTCCTCGCGCTCCTCTGCATCTTGCTCATCTGCATCAGGTTGTTCTACATTTTCATCTGGATTGTTTGAAGCACCTGCAATCAATTCTTCGTCCTCGTCATGAGGTTCTGATTCACTTGCTCGCTCTTCATCGTCGTCAGCATCTTGAGATTGTTGTGCCTCACCCAGAACCAATGTACGTGCAACATTCACACCTTGATGGACTCCAGAACGCTTTTCGTTTCCCTTCTTTGCAACTCTACTCGGAGGTTTTTTCTTATTTGGCAAGCGCAATTTCTGTTTGGTGTCATTTGATTCTTCACCAATTGGACTTTCCTCTGCATTTTGGGGAGTCAGAGGCTTGTCATCGCGCTCCTCTGCATCTTGCTCATCTGCATTAGGTTGTTCTACATTTTCATCTGGATTGTTTGAAGCACCCGCAATCAATTCTTCGTCCTCGTCATGAGGTTCTGATTCACTTGGTCGCTCTTCATCGTCGTCAGCATCTTGAGATTGTTGTGCCTCACCCAGAACCAAAGTACATGCAATATTCACACCTTGACGGACTCCAGAACGCTTTTCATTTCCCTTCTTTGGATTATTGCTTGGAGATTTTTTCTTCTTGGGTAAGCGCAATTTCTTTTTGGAGTCATTTGATTCATCTCCAACTTCCTGAGATTCTTCCTCCACATTTGGAGATGTATCTGCATTGTCAGTCACACTCTGGTCGTCTAGAAGATTGCTTTTGCTCTTGTCCAAGTTTCCTTCATCTGGACCTTGAGGAGCATCCATGTGTGTTGCACTTTGTTCACCGGAAGGCTTGCGGAACTCTGTATCTGAACTCTTCTTGTCTGTCACATTTGGGTTACTGGTTTGATGTAAAGCTTGTCCTACAAGCTTACCAGCACCTTTATCTGGAAGAGCCACCACCTGTTGTACCTTTGGATTTTCAACTGGTTTTGGGTCTAGACCATGATCGCCCATATCAATCACACTGTGCTCAGTGGATGTTCCTGCGGTTGCGGGGATGCTCTCAAACTTGTGAACATCTCCTTGTGTCTGTACATGAGAGTCAGGTTGCTCCCTCCCAGACATTCTCGGCATTCTCGGCATTCTCTTCTTCATTACCATGGAAAGGAGTCCAATTACAATAAACGAAAGAAAGAATACACCACCGAGGGAGACAAAGGTGGTAACAATAACTGTGCGTTGGCCATTGCTAGGTGACATAAAGTGAGGTGCTGGTGCAATTGAATCATAATAATTCGGAGGAATTGAATTATAATGATTAGGAGGGGTTGCCGAAGGAGAGGGGCATACGCAATGACAGAGTGGTGGATCTGGGGATTGTGGTGAATGAAGTGGGGTTTGGGGAAAGTAGTATGGAGATGATGAGGGTGGTGGTGTTGTTGGTTGCAGCAATGGAGGTGGTGATGCTTGTGTCTTTGAAGGTTTAGGTGGTGGTAACGGATATGATGGGGTTGGGGGCGGCGGTGAGTGTACTGGTGGCGAGTAGTGAGTTGAAGGTGGCGGTGGCGACGGTGAAGCTAATGGTGGAGAGTGGTAATATGAAGGTGGCGAAGGTGGAGGTGGAGATGGCAAAGGTGGAGGTGGAGGTGGGAGTACTGTAGTATTTTTGTTACACGTACATGCTGGTGATGGTGTCGGTGATGGGGATGAGAGAGAAGGTGGTGAATGAGAGTAGTGAGACTGTGGTGGAGGTGAAAGTGTTGGAGTAGATGTGTGGTTACATGCTGGTGGTGGAGGTGGAGGTGGAGGTGGAGGTGGAGGTGGAGGAAGGAGTATCGGAGAAGTTGTGTTATTACACGGTGAAGGCGGCGGTGGTGGGGAGGAGTATGGATAATTGGCCATGGTACCAGTCCTACTACTGTCTATCAGTGGCAAGTGCTGATGATGATCGAGATATAATTTTGTAGAAGCTAGCGGGCTCTATTTATAGTTTAAACTGCATGGTCCTTCAGTTCTTTGATCCAAGATCGAACTAGAAATGATCAAACAAGGAAATAATCCCCTAGTAATAAAACTAAACAAATAAAATAATAATGTCATACATAAAATTCCATGCTTGATTGCATGGCTGATGACCTACACACTCTATGATTTACATCTGGAGACTGGAGCATTTAACCTCTAAAAGTCTGGAGGGCCATACCAATCAGACAAGCTCTTATGCATGATGGCATGGCTGATGACCTACACACTCAATGATTTACATCTGGAGACCGGAGCATTTAACTTCTAAGAGAAAATTTTATAAAAAGTACCCAAATAAAGTTCCTTTATCATTTTGGTACACCACTTGGAAACTATCATGTTCATTCCTTAACAATTAATCGCCATATAATTTCTATACCTCCTGTCTATAACACCGTCAAGTTTATTACTGTACAAATTATTTTATGGACATTTTTGTCTTTTCATGTTCTCAGCTTCTTTTTTCTCTGTTGATTTCTTCATCAGTCATCACCGATCAAAGTATGAACATATGCTACCTACTATCAGCAGTAATCAACCCAATCTCATTTAATTACCTCAAGGATCACAATCTATCTGGCACCTTCCGTGCCGAAAGCCCAGAACACACATTTTATTTCACCATCTTTGCCATACTATAAACCCAGATATTTCACTATCCATATTCATAGCAGACCCCCAAAAGCAAAACCCAGAGGACGTTGTGCAAGACTGAAGTTTAGTATGGGATGCAAAGGAGTGAGCCAAGGAGGAAGAAGAAGAGAGCAGTTGCCTGCTCCAAAAGACGAAGAAACCAAAAGGCTATCTCTTTCTCTATATTTTCTCATCTCTGGTGTCTCTACATGTTGGATTTGATTCTAATTATTGTGATTTTGGATCTAGGATGCACGAGATGTGTGATTGGGATTGAGTGAGAGGGGATTTGGGTTTCAGTGTTGGATTGAGAATTTTAGATTAAACTGATGAAGATAGATAATTTGGATAAGTCTGATGGATTTGAGAGAAGAGAATTTGGATATTGAATGGTGATGGATTGAGGGGTTTAATTGTGGGATGGATGTTGTGGGAGGTTTCGGGGGAAAAAAAAATAGTGGGATATGAGAAAATACTCAAAAAATGAAGGGACTTTATTTGGGGGTTTGCTATGAATATGAATGGTGAAATATTTGGGTTTATAGTATGGCAAAGATGGTGAAATGAAATGTGTTTTTTGGGCTTTCGGCACGGAAGGTGCTAGATAGATTGTGATCCTTGACTAGAGAGGTAATTAAATGAGATTGGGTTGATTACTGCTGATAGTAGGTATCATATGTTCATACTTTGATCGGTGATGACTGATGAAGAAATCAACAGAGAAAAAGAAGCTGAGAACATGAAGAGACAAAAGAAGATGAGAACATGAAAAGACAAAAGTGTCCATGAAATAGCTTGTACAGTAATAGACTTGACGGGAGGTATAGAATTATATGGCGATTAATTGTTGAGGAATGAACATGATAGTTTTCAGAAGTGGTGTACCAAAGTGACGAAGGGACTTTATTTGGGGTACTCTTTATAAAATTTTCTCAACTTCTAAAAGTCTGGAGGGTCAGACCAATCAAACAAGCTCTCAAAAAGTCCCTTTAACTTCTAAAGCCGCATCGTCTTCGTCAAGTCCCTTTAATCAAGCAAATGGGGTATTACGTTTAATTGAGAAACTCAAAAAAGCCCGGAGATGAGCCTAAGCTAGCTATCTGATTATATGATCAGTTGTGCTGATAAATCAAATCCTAAAGGGAGTTGTCTGGTGATTAAATAGGATCATGAGGTTTACGAACAGAGCATATAGTCAAGCAAAGATTTGGTTTCACTCTTTAAAGAATCTGATGGTGAACACATGATGATAAAGATTGAAGAACATATTAATTGTTGCAAGTCCAAACCCGGTTTGCTCTAAATTTGACATTCGGTGTCCAATTGCTAGTTATAATACATTTCCGGAAGCGGAACGGCGATATGAGTCAAACTCGACGCTTTGTCTTGACGTATGGGCTTTTTCGGCCATCTGAGTCCGTTTAGGGCCTCAAAGCCTGTTTTAGTATTTTATTTTTCTAAGTTTGTTTTGGATTTAGTTTTCTTTGTAATCCATGGGCTTTTAGGTTTGGTTAGGGCTGGGCACTTAGTACCGGAATCCCGATCCCATACCGGTCCCGTCCCGAAAGTTAACGGGACGGGACGGGATAGGTTTTGAAAATAGCAATCCCGTCCCGTTTCAACATTACCATAACGGGACGGGACGGGACGGGACGAGACTATCCCGAAAAATCCCGTCCCGTCCCGTAATATTAGAATACTTGATTTTATTCATTTTATACTTGATTTTTTAGATTGCATAGTGTTACAATGCACTCAACCACACTTAATTTGGTCTAAAATAATACTTAATTTTAATTTCATTCATGTTCTTTTTTTTTTGCTTGTGTGATTTTGGATATTTTTAGTTGTTGTTTGAGGGTTAATTTTTAATGTGAGATGTTTAGTACTTTTAAAGTGGAATGTAATTTAGCACCTATGCACCTATGTTCTTGTTCATTTTAGTACTTTTAATTTCATCAATGTTCTTTTTTTTGTTTGTGTGTTTTTGGATATTTTTTTTTTCATTAATTTCATTAATGTTGTTTTAAGGTTAATTTGTCGGGATCCCGATCCCGTCCCGGTCCCTATCGGGATCGGGACGTACGGGATAGATTTTTAAAATCGTCTTCCCGTCCTGTCCCGTTCCGTTCTTTTATTTTTGGGACGGGACGGGATTCACCAAATCTCGTCCCGTGCCCAGCCCTAGATTTGGTTGTTAGTTGTCATAGGGTTTATTTTCTTATATAAGGACCTTAATCTCTTGTAGTTGTCAATATTTGATATTAATAAAAATCTTGAGTTTATCTCAATTCTCTAGTGGATTATATATTCTGTCGTGGATTCGAGCAAACTAAGACTTGTGGATTCAAGTCTATTTTCCGCTACATCAGAATCAAACATAAACGAGTTAAAATCAAACCGTTCATATTGAAATAGATCGAAGAAATCAGGTCAATTTGTAGCAAACACCAGTCACTAGAAAGTAGTAGAAATTTTGGATGCATGTGTTTACTAAAGCAGATGGGGCTCCGGGAAATGAAGGGGGTATCAAAGTAATCGATCAGTCCAAAGAGGAAAAACATTTGGTGTTTAAGATGGATGGGTCTTTTTTAAAAAGAAAAGTGAAAACGACGGAACTGAGAATGAAACAACAAACGAGCGGTCATTGTTTACTTCTTTGGCTTTTTGAATTGGTCATCCATGAGTTATTCCCACCCGGCCACTGTACTTGTAGATCAGAGAATAATGTGGTTTTTTTTTTATGACTAAGAGCATTTTTAACGGACTTTTTATTTTAACTTTTTAGCTATTTTAGAGAGCGTGTTTAACATTTTTTGATGTTTTAGAAGCTCCAGCAGACTAGCTAAACTTTAGTTATTATGACTTTTAGCTATCTCGCTAGCTATATTTAGCTAGCGAAATGACTCAGATGAGGCTAGCTATAATTTAATACATTTCTTGTAAGATGTTTTATGTGATATATAAATATATTTAAATTATTTAATTTCTATTTGAAGAATAATGTTGATGTAATGTTAGCTAAAATAGAGAGCATTGATGCAGCCACATTTCTAAAGGGGCTAGCCAAAATAATATTATAACTAATTTGACTAAAATTTAACTTAAAAATGACTAGCGTTGTTAAAGATGCTCTAAGTGAATAATGTTTTAAGAATATCTCAAAGAGACTTTACTCCACCTGTACGTATTTTTGGGCCGTATATGTTACATGTAATACTTTGCACTCCATGACTTTCTTATCAATTAACTTATTGTACGTTGTAATTTTGAAGAGATATATTTCCTAGGAAGCCCTTCTAGTGAGGACCCTTAAGTTGAGGACTTGGTGAGGACTTTTCGGCTTATCCCACCTTTTGATCTTATATCTACATCTTGACCGTTCAGTTTATAGGTATTTATGAGTAGATCATTTCTTCAAATTTTCAGCTATATTGAAAATTGTTAAGACATTCATAAATGAGATTTATCAATTATGAACTTGAACGGTTCATATTTGACAGATTTGGTTCGTCCATTTATTTGATCTAGTTTGTTATCTTAACGAACACCAATTTAGGTGAAAATTTGTAAAAATGATCTACTCATATAAACCTAAAAACTGAACGGATAAGATGTTAAAATTTGATCGAAAATTGGGTCTTTTAAACCATAAACCGAAAAGTCTTCACCAAGTCTTCAACTTAAGAGTCCTCACTAGAAGGGCTCCCATATTTCCTAATCAAATTATGGCGTAGCTTATCTGACGTAATACGATTATTGCTAAGATGATGAAAGATCCCCCGGCGTGTTTAAGCGTTAGACGACTGGAAGCAGAGGTATTAGCTGGCATGGGGTCAAAAATGTTGGAGAGCACATTTCCTTATCTTTAGCAGAGAGATAGTGTCGGATATGGGGGATAGAATTTTCAAACGGATATAGACATATAGTTGACTAGTACAATGATTCTCTATTTTTTAAAAGCATGCAAGCAACTCTCTGTTTCGAAAAGAGAAAAATTCAGCAACATTCTATAAACTATTATGTCAAGGCCAACTTGAAATCCTAACTCTAAAAAGTATCAATGTGATACCCAAACAATGATTTAGACGTCTTGAGATACCTCTGTCTAATTTTCGTAACGAACCTGTTAGTTTGATGATGTTTGATTGAACTTGATTCGGCAACGTTCGGGACTTGATTATTCGGGACTTGATTAAAGCGGTCAACCATAATCCATCGTCACTTATTACATGGAAACGCTCATATCTATCTCTCCGTGACCTATTTTGGTCTATTCTTACACACATTAAACTCTCACATGAATGAGACCTAACCACACATGTAAAAATTTGGAGACGTTTACATCCTGACGATAGAGCTCCCCATAGGAAAGATCAACCATAAAAAGAGTTGACCGTTTTTATCGAGACCAAACGTTACCCGAAATACGTGATTTTCAACCATAGCCATATTTGTTTCTTGTAGTGTAGGTAATAGCGTTACGACAATTCTCTACGAGGATGTAAAAACACAATTGTTGCAAACTTTCAACCAAGGCAGCGATGCACTATTTTTAGACATTGTGGGTTCCTCTATTTACTATAATATCAATTCAACAACAATATAAGGAAAGGTTCTCATCATAGAAGATTAGAAACATGTGTGATCCTTCAGATTGGGATCCACAGGCACGCCCACCTGATATTGGATTAATGAGAACATATAACAGCATTGCCAACTGTACATAAATACTTGGGGCATTTACTTATTGTTTCCGCAAGATTTCGTAGACCTTGAAGATGCTCAGACATGATCTCTTCTCTTTCAATTGCCGTAGACTGGATACCTGCAAGAGGAGATTGACCGGGACTTTCCGGTCTTTCTCTCTCTGATAATTAAGTCAGTTGTGTTGGCAGGTATAGTATTTAATGCTAGGAGATTTTCTTATCGTTTTGGTTGACTTCAGCATTGTATTTATAGCCCCGCGTTGACTTATATCTTGTCTGTTATTCGATGTGGAACAAATATATTGCTGAGGTCTGCATTTGGCCTTCTACGGAATGCCTCCCTCCCGGCCCAGATTGATGTGGCCTCCAGGATGAGGCTTGTTCGATCTACCTCATGCTGGGTCTCATAGAATCGTGGGTCAAGGAAGGTATTTATCGACTACCGATTACACTTATAGATCCTAATGTCGTTACACACAGTGTCCTAGTTCAGGCCTTGCGTTCATCCATGATTTAAATTTTATCTCAGCTAGCTGAGGAATTCTTCCGTGGGAAAAACGCACCATGTGGATTCTGCGACCAACCAATCAAGAGCTGACACGTATGCCATTTTTTTTCCATGTCAGTATTGCTTAGAGTTGCAGGTCTCCTTCTCAATTCATCCCTCTTCCCATTCCTTCCATTTTCAGATTCACAAAAATTATCTTTTGATTAAGGGATATGAAATCCACACACCTTAAATTGAAATCTACACACTTTTTTTCCTTAACTTAAACTCTGTCTATTAGTGACTTAAACTTTATCTTTTTGTGAATGTGTTAAACAAAAAAAAAAAATATATGGATTTCAATTTTAGATATGTGAATTTCACAACCATTAATTAATCTCTCCTTGCAATATCTTTGGTCTCCGAGCTCCCCCATTTTCCACTTCACAAAGAGATGCATGCATCTGCAGATCTTGTGGATTTGATGACAAGTCCAAGATTATTGTTCTTTACTGTTTAGTTTAAGCATCATGACACACTCCATTATTGATTCACTACTAATAAACAATGGCTGCGTTTGATCTCTCCAATCAAATGTAACAACTTTTTTTTTTCTCCCGTGATGAGTGAGGACAATGAACGAAAACTGAAAAGGGTGTTGTTTAGTGAAAGCAAAAGTATCTTTGGAATCATGTAGAGCATTGTTAATTACTAAGCCATGATCTTACTAATGACCCACTAATCCAATTATTGTAGAGGATTACTCATTGCCCTAGCTTTAAGGGCACTCGATCGAACGGATCAAGGGTGCGTTTGATGCGATCTGAATCATCTGATGAAAGTGTTCTAATTCCGATCAGTGAGAAAATATCGATCGATAACCATAGAAAACTTAACTTTGATCTTGTCTGCATGTTCAAAACAATGTTGTTTTCATTTTTCAAGTTCAGAAACTTATTTGGAGCTTTAAAATTAGAGATGTGAAATCCACACACCTCATGTTATAATTCACATACCCACTTTTTATTTTTAGTAATCATTCTCATATGAAAGACAAAATTTAAGTTACTAAAGAAAAAAAATAAGTGCGTAAATTATAATTTAAAATGTGTGAATTTCATTTCCTTTAATTAAACTCCAGGTCCGAAATAGTTGAGCACCTGTGCCAAAATTCCCATTCTCAACCCATTAGTTGATCATTCATTGGCAGTTAATTCTCTTTCTCTTGTTGGATTTTCAATCTTCAGTTTTTTTTTCTTTTTCTCTGTGAGTTCTGTGCTTGCAGAAGAGATTGATCATGTATACACAAAAGGTTTGAGATGAATAAAAAATTAACATCTTCGATCATATGACACATAACCCATTGATCATCAATAAGTAGTTGGATCAAAGAAGAGAACAAAAGTATGTAAATCATTTTATACTGGAAGCTTCCATTGTTGCCAAGAATACACAATGTCAAAATCAGACCAATATCTTCCAGTATTGCCAAGAATACACAATCTCAGAATACACAATCTCAAAATCATACCAACACTCCTCAACCTATTCGCATCCACCAAGACGTCACCTCTCCATCTTCACCACCATCGCCTCTACCATTACCGTACCTCGGCAACATACTGCTCTACCTTACGACAAGAACGAATTAACTAATGGGTCGAAGCTTTGTGTGATTTATCTAAAAAATCGAATGGAATAGAAGGAATGGGTTGTTGATCAAAAGAGTCAGATAAAAGATCGAGACGTGCCTTGAATTAAAATTGTGTTTTGGTGAATTAAAATTGAGTAGGGAGAACGAAGTCAGCGACAACTCACGATATATTGAAAGTTTAATTGAATATTTGGAGCATTTCTCAGCAATACTGACATGGAAAAAATGTCATACGTGTCAGCTCTTGATTGGTTGGTCGCACGCCCCATGGAAGAATTCCTCCAGCTAGTATAGTGCAGTAGAGGTAGGGACCTAAATGTGATGCATCTCCTGCATTATGGAAATACAAGATGATTAAATAGTTATATAAACATTTGAATTGCATTTAGTAACATGAAAATGGCAATGCTTTTTGGATCTCTGTTAATAAATGGAATAAAAAAATAACTAGGCCGCATCTGACTTCTAAATTTGTTTCAAGCTAAAAGAGCTCGATTACAGTCAATGACTTTCTATGCAGTACGTTGAAGGGAATGAACATTATAAATGGATGGTTGGCTAAACACTCTTAAGCTTAATGTAGAAGGAAGTGAAAGCTGACACTGATCCGTAAAAGACAAGCAGAAGGATAATACTTGTAGCTATCATAACTTAGTGCAAAATAACCAAGACATGCCTAGTTCAGTACATTGATATCTCCCCGATCATCTTATCTGGCATGGACAAGAATGATACAATGGTCGGAGAGTTGCAGAACTCACTAACACTGGTCAATGTCGTGAAAAGTAATTAGCGATTCATAAACATATAACAAGTTGAACTCATGCATCAATAATCAGTACCAGTGGTCTGTTAAGTTCCAGTAAACAAAGAAAACAGAGCCACACAACAAGCAATTTAGGAAGGCGAAATAAATACCAAGGCACATAAGATTTACCTAGAGCTTTAAAACCCATGTCCATGAGGTTCGCACGTTGCTCATCGTCACCGTCAGGGAACTTCTCAAGTTCCTTACTATAATAAAGAATATCATCCTGTAAATGCATATAATTGAACAATCACATATAATAAGCTACCAACTAGCAGCTTAAAAATCATTTATAGAGAAGCAACTCTGGAAACAGTATACCAAGAGAAAAATCCAAGTAAATGCATTAATGATAAAACAGAACACAACCATCAATCATGGATTATCCTTCCTCTCAAGTCACAGATGAAAAATAAAAATTGAGTTTTCTACAGTTTCACCCTTCATTTTCAGTTCAATATTTTATAAATACTTATACAAGCAGATAGTACTAACATTCAGAGATAAACTCCACCATAGAATATCTAATAGATAACATACCTTTCCATAACACTGTCAACGTCTGCTTTGCTCTTGGGACCATAAACAAGAATCCTTGTAAGGCTTAGTATGTCATGGTAGTCACCCATTCTCAGAACTTCTTCACCAGAAACTCAAGAAGGCAAGTCTTCTTCAGCTGTATACGATGGAGTTGTTCTAACCAAACGTTGTAGATCCATGGGTGTAAATTTTTTTTTCCGCACCAAGTCTAACACAAGTGATAGCCATTGCATATGAAACTCCTCCAAACCCCGTATGTGATACAAAAAGGTACGATCCTGCCAAGCTACAGTAAAAAATTATTTGTATCAAATTATAATATTTAATAAATGGAAACAGATTCAGAAATCAAATACCAACACATGGGATTAAAAGAATCATGCTTGCTACAAACCTAATGAATGAAAATCACATATCAATCACCCTTAACATGCCAAAGTTATACACCAAAAAGAGAAAAATGAAATTAATTGTGCAACTTCATGATGGAAATTGACCATCACTAACAAATCTCTGACTCCTGGTTGGCGATGAAAATTTTAAATAAAAAAATAATTAGAAAAGCCGCCCTCATCCCAACATTTTATCTAAAGAACAGGTCCTTAACTAGGCAACCTTCTAGGGAAACACAGTAATCCTGAGGCACATTTATTTTACTGGAAGATGGTCAAGAACATTCAACATTATACTTGGAAGCTGCATATGTTGTAGATTATACTGGTGGAAATTCATGTTTACATACTTTCCATTCTCAATTTGTTTCAGTGGCTTGGCTAACATGATATCTCTGACAAATATTTCATAGCTTGGTACAAAAGTTAACTGATAGAGAGCATGCCAGAGATAAATACTTACTCATTGATGCAGTATTAGATTGCATCCACATTTGAAGCTAAAGCCTCTCTAGTTGATGGGATTCTCCTATACGAAATATTGTAACCCTCAACTTTCAAAGAAGCATATACTTCAGCTGGAGTCTTCACATCATCTGCAAAGATGTTTTCCAAGTATCCTATATATGACACTGGATCGGTTCAACAAAGGGTTATACTCCTCCCGATGTAAAAGCATACGGCCATCAGATCATCTGACCTCAGATAGTATATCTTCATTTAGTCGCGCTTCTATGTGTTCTACCTGCATGAAGTTGCAATAAACTGAAATTTGAGAACAAATTTAGGTTAAAGACTTGTACTTAAGCACTTAGGTGATGACATACCACTGGGCCAGTGATTCCCACATGCTTGAGTGTATCAACAGGTTTATTTAGCTCCTGTAATACAAATGGGGTGCCATTAATGGTCTATACTGATAACCTCAGCAAGGTAAACCAAAAAGAATCACTAAAAACCAAATTGACCTCAACTATGCAGTATGCACAGAAATGGAAGCATTGTTTATAAATCAATTTGGTAACATTTGAATTCTCACTTCCATTTCAAGGCCTAAAAATGTGGGTTTATGAGGTAAGCCATAAACAATAAAAGAAAGTAACTTGATTGATAATGACTAATTGACTACTTTCAGGTTTCATACTTTGAGAACAATTCCCTGACCTTCAAATCTTATAAATAAAATGAACAAATTCTACAATTCCACAAACTATTCAGTGTTGGTACTAAGTACTAACAAAATTGTGCACACATCGATCACCTGCTTTCTGCTCCAATCATACACACACGCACACCTGCTGTAGGACCAAACTCAAGTAGCACAAAGCCTTCCCTCGACATTCTGAATGCTCCTGACTGCAG
>NC_020495.1:12254674-12263927 GCF_000184155.1 Fragaria vesca subsp. vesca | reverse complement strand
TTACCTCTGGGCGGGACTTTGAGGAGCGAAGCAGCGTTGGTTGCTAGGCGGATCGAATTTGAGGGCCCCCGTTTGCCGATCTGCGAAAGGCAGCCGACCACCTGAAACCCATCGCCGCCGCCGTATCGAACCCTAGGGGAGAGACCTTCACAATGCCCCTGGAACCGAAACGACGAGGCGGAGGGGGAGCCTCCGTGGTCGAACAGCAACGGAACTTTGACCCTCAAAGAATCGACATAGAAAAATAAATAAGATGTGTTAATAACAAGAAAATAATATATTAATAGTAATAATAAAAAAAAACTATATTAATTGGACGTATAAGGGGTCTAAATTCTGGAAGTACGAATATAAGCACCCAAAAGAAAAAAAAAACAAATTATGATTATTTACTGGTCTAAACAATGGCTGAGCTGGTGGTCCCAGCAAATAACCTTAAGACATGTAAGCTTCTTTTTTACACATCATTAACCTCACTTGACGTTTAAGAAAACGGCGTTAATGTATTAATGGTCTGCCATGGGAAACAAGAACTTCATGGTTCATGTGGAATAAGTTTAGGACATGTGGGCTTCTTTTTTACTACATCACTAACCTCACTTGACGTTTGAGAAAACGGCGTTAATGCCTTAATGGTTTGTCATGGGAAACAAGAACTTCATGGTTCATGTGGAATAAGCTTAGGACATGTGGGCTTCTTTTTTACACATCACTAACCTCACTTGACGTTTGAGAAAACGGTGTTAATGCCTTAATGGTCTACTATGGGAAACAAGAATTTCATGGTTCATATGGAATGAACTAATGGAGTGGCACATTCACCCATTCTCATGAAGAAGAGGGAAACTCAAGTTTGCCCTCTTTATACTTAAGTAGAATACCAGCCAAGCTATATCCATTCACTTTCTGCTCATCCTTATAATCAATCAAATACATACTTAGTAGATATGAGTTTCCCTCGCTCTCTCCTCTACCATCAACTTTTGAGCACCACCGTGACCCACCTCCGACACTACTAGACTTATCGGTTTCCGACGAGTCTGTTCCTACCTTTGTGGTCGTCCGACGATATCGAATGCCAACTCACGTGCTGATATACAGATACCCAAATTTTCTCTAGGTACTCTATCCTTCTTCCCCACAAAGACTCATGACTGCACACCACAAGTAATCGATACAAACTCCTTTTATTTGATTACCCATATTGACAACAATCAAGCTGGCGACCTACTTCATTCCGACAAACCACCAAACTATGGTCTCAACCAAGAGACTCCGATTTGCTTTTGAGGTGTATTAGGTCTATTAGCTCTCCAGCGAGATCTTCAAGCCAGGTACGGTCCAATTAGGAGTTCACCTTTTGGGATTTTCCTAAACACAACAACAACTATGTTGAAAATCCAGAAAAATTATTGAAAAATTGGTAAACGTGATTTGAAGAAGACCATGATTATTGAGAAAAATTAAAAATTAAAAAATCATTATATGCTAAACCAATGATTGACGAAGAAGATCCAATGAAACAAAATGGAAGAGAAATTGAGGACTTTTGTGATTTGGAATATCAGGCCATGAAGAGTGAAGAAGAATTTGAAGATAAAATTACACAGATTGTCAGAGTTAACCAACAAAATTTAACTCTGATTCAAAATAAAGAATTGTATACGTGTCTTATGTTTATTGGCTAGGACCACCAACTCAGCTATGGTCCAAGACCAATGAATAATGCCTCTTATCAGTAATGTATTCAAAATTTTAATTAAAATTATAAACATGAACGGTTCAGGTTTGACAAATTTGGTTCGTCTATTTTTTTTCTTGATCAAGTAATGGTTTGTCCATTAATTTAAGAGCACTGCTACAGACACCAAAAAATTATACCAAAACTCAATACAAAATGATGTGGCCTATGATTTGGCGTTTTATGTGTCATGACATCTAATTTAATAATTTCCAGCAATTTCATTGATTTTATTTAGAAACCAATTAATCAACAAAATAATTAAAAAAGAAAACACAAATAGTTCACCAAACAACCAAATCTGCCGCTGCCGTAGTTCCTTTAGACAAGAACAACAGCGTGAAACACTTGCATCAAATCCAGCAGGTTGCATGTAGAATAATATAACTATTTCTTTCTCCCTCAAAATAAGAACTTTTGTTAAATTCATATGAAATCCAGTAAAGATGGATCTGGCTATCAATTGTAAAACGTCATTGTCTATTCCCAGATTGCAAAACCTTATTGATTATCCTACCACACCACTACTATATGTTGGTGTCATTCAATATAACAAATTGATATATTGTATGATTGATTTTCTACTTTTGGCCAATTCAATGATCTAATATACTTCTCTTTCAGGTAAGTTCCTCATGACGTATGTTTTGAAATTGGTCAAGGTAGATAAAAAATGGAACTTGAACGAGACTTATAGAATAGATCATAATTCGATTACCAATGAACTAATGAACCAAGCCATACATGATTTTGTATTTTGTTGTTCTAGTTTTGGCTGATGGCCTTTTCGTGAAGTATCCACAATTGAAAGGGTTGGATTAAGGTTCTTTCTTCCTTTGGTTGTTGTTAATCATATACAATTTTTTCTAATCATATAATAATAAATTTTAATTACTGATATATTTTTATTTGAAACAAAAGAAATAAAATAAGAATATACATGCTTAAATAGTTTGATGATATGACACATGCCACATCATTTGGTATTAATATTGGTAAAATTATTTCGGGTCTCTAGCATTTTTCTTAATTTAATGTAATTTGATACCTTAGCGATTAATATATATATATATATATANAATTTTTTTTTTTAGGTGAAAAGAGATAAATCTATTAATCGAAGATCATGATGACAAAAAGGTTGAGCATGATTGGGGTTTGAAAGGATATTTCCTAGTAACTAGCACTAGGATAACTATTCGGAAACAAGGCCGTTCACAGCCATTGCAGAAAACCAGATGAGCTAGGAGCCATGGAGTTTGAGACTTCAGAAGCTTCACCAAACAACTTCTTCTTATTGCAGCTGCTGCGGGGACGTCCTCTCTTCTTAGGTGACTTACCAGTCTTTCTGATACCAAGTACCCAAGAATTAGTAACTGAGAAACCCACCTCCTTCGAGTTCAATGGCATGGGAACTAATGCGAAGGTATGTTTAGGTCTTTTGCCCTCACCATAATCTTCATCTTCTCTTCCATGATGCACCCTAATAATCTTGGTGGGGGAAGAGAACTGAGGGAAACTGCCATTGTCTCTTTAGGGAAGGATATATTGGAGGCACCGAAAGTATGGCTGAGATAGATGTGAACGTCCGAAAAACCATCGACGACGCTACAGGCGCAGGAGTCGACACCGGAGTGACTTCCAGACGTCTAGGGCAACACAGTTCTCCATGGTTAATCATCATACAGTCCGTGTATCTCCCTAGAAGTTGTTCGTACTTGACCTTAATTGACTTGAATAACACCAATTGGAGAAACCCTAAGTCTTTTGTCTAGACGCACAAGGGCATTCAGAGGAAAGGTAACACGGACGCACACTAACATGCAGTTTTTACTCGGTTCATCGACCTGCAAGACTGGTCCAATTGTCTCGCCCACCAGCCTACAGGTAGTAGCCACAGTCGTAAGTGCAACCAGGAGGCCCCGGATCTCTTGTAAAATCCACACAAAGTTCATCGGAACTACCTTGATGTCAAAAACCATCATAGTCATTCAACAAGATCATGGCACGTTGGTAGTAGCACTATGCTCCACACACGATTCACACCCCCCTCACTCATAAAAGTGAAGAGGAAACGATCTTCTCAGGCTTGAACTTCCACATGGGTCGGCAGCCACCATATAGAGCGCATTACGTTGTGAAACAAATCAAAGAGCATTGCCCTTGCAGTGTTAAGGCATGCAGCCTACCAGGTAAAATCTCAGAGCCACATTGTGACGACTCAGTTCGAAAATATATATATATATATATATTATTTTGCTCTAATTTTTTTTACTGTTTGGTGTCTTTGTGTTTGAATATATGTATATATATTTCTACATTTTGAATTAGTCTGGTTTTATTTCACTTTATTTTGGTTCAAGTAGAGAATTTTTAGCCCATGTTTAAAACCTTGACCCGAGCCCAAATGTATGAATTAGCTTTTAAGAGAAAAAAAAGGCTGATGTCAAGCAAATTTGCAGAACGATGCCCGAACTTCTTTCATCGTCTTCTTCTCCCTGACTGACTTCTTCTTTCTCTTATTCTCCCAATCTGAAAACTTTCTCTAACCGCCTCAAAGAAACCTAGCAGTAACTTCTTCTTCCTCCCGACCAGATGTTTCCCAATCTGAAACCTTGCATCTTTAAACCTAAAGACCGTCCTAGAAAAACCTAAACAATGGCAACCGCCATGGATAAATAGGAGGTATCAAAATCCTTGGAGATTAAGTTTTCAGATGGATAGGAATTGGATTGGAGTGTCCAATTTTGCTTCCTTTGTTCTTGTCTTGGACTCCACGTTCCAAACATTATAAATAGGGTGAGATTCATGTGTTCTTGACATAGTTCGTCTTAGTCTGTTAAGCACCCAAAAAGTGAGAGAGCGTGAATTGAGGTGTGTTTTCTTTTCAAATTCAGTTATTTTGTTCTTAGACTTATTGATCTTTTACTTGATCTATATAATTACTTATTTATTCTTGCAGATGACATGTTTTGTTAAAGAGTTATTAGTTAGTTTGTTTTTGAAATTATAGGTTATATTTGTGTTCAGATAAAAATTGTATTGGCTTGTGCTGGTACGCCAAATTGTTTAGGACTTTATAATTGTCAGTTTTTGGGTTTGTGATTTCTGTTCATGTACCTGATATAGATGATTATATTAGTATGAAGTGATTAGGATTTTCTTGTTGTTATTGGGATCTATATTTGAAAAGGAGAAACAAGATTTTGAGTCAAAATGCATATCAGAACTTTGAAAAATCATAAGTAATTGTAGAAAAATCTTTTTTCTGCGATTCCAGTACTCAAATGATCTTTAGGTTGTCTTTCACAATTATTATGAAGATATCAACTTGAAATTCCCAGCCAAGCTGTGTCGTTTTTAGTCAAAGATTTCTCTGGTCAGAAACCCAGTAAGTCATTTTTCTGATTTCAGTCCTTTGTACGTTTTTAGTCTTAGTGTTTGCCATTGATTCTTACTCTATTTGGTATGATATTGTATAGATATTGAGATTTGATTGTGAAGTTCCTATACATGTTATAAGTTCCTAGAATGGTGAGGTAGAAATCAAGGATTTGATTGCTTAAAGTTACTGAAATATTATGAAGTTAGACTATTGCATATTATTTTTCTGTTGGCTATCTTTGTGTCAATCTTAGGCTTTTTGAGTGCAATCTTTGTTTTCTTTGTTCTGAACATTGAAGTGTTGTTATTCAGTAATCAATAGTTTTAATTACATAGTGTCTGATTTGCTTTCAAATACAAAGTATAGAATACATCAGCAGATTTTCAGAACTAAACCTGAAACTGAAGGTGAACTTTGAAAATTCATAACTAATTCAAGAAAAATTGTTTTATGGTGATTCCAACTCTCAATGTTTCTTTAGTGTGTCTGATACAAGACTTTAGAAGACCACGAAGTCAAATTCCATACAGATTTGTACAGTTTTTGTGCTGAAGGTGACTGGGTCAGAAAACTGCAGTATTTATTTGTGTTCAGTAAACTTGTTTTGGAAAGGAACTCACTTCTTATGTTTGTTAAGATGTTTTATCAGTTAAATCCTTTTCGAGTACTGAAACTAATGAATTGCATTACTAAAAAGTACTTGTTGTCTTGGTCAGGAATTTGCTGTGAGAATCGACAAAGGTAGGGGATCTTGGGGAGAACTTTTTATGATTGTATACTAATTTTGTGTGCTTAGTTGTTATGTCATTTTAGTTAACATTGTTTGTCTTGATTTCATTGATGATATTTAGATTCCATGTACAAGATATGTGTTGATTCATATAAGTATGCATGTCTGCATATAGCATGCTATTCATCAAGGGTAAAGGAGTGGGGTGGACTTATGGATAGTGATTTTAGGAGTAATCTTTTATGTAGTTGAGTAAGAACATTGTAGGGATCAAGCTCAGGCGAGCCCGTGTGCACATTAGGACTAGAAAATCAGCGGTATAATTGTCGATATTTGGGCTTGGAGATCAATGTTTTCAGGCAAGATGACTAACAAAACGAGGGTATGGGGGTCTGATCGAGTCTAGGAGTTAATTTATATGTTTGGATATTCAAGTCATGGTTGTAAAACTGTAGAGTACACAGTATGGGACGTGTAGGCTTGTGTATTCTGACATATCGATTAACGGGTATATAAGTGGAGTTGCATTGCATCATTGTGTGATATGTGTGTTGTAACTGAGATACGAAATTGTGCTCTTTGTGTTCAATTATCCATAAAAAGGTTTTATGTCCCTACTGAGCCGCAGGTTGAGCTCACCCCTTAACAGATTTTGCAGGTATTGAACAGTAAAGGAGGAAGTTCATTTTGTGTAACTTTATCAAGTAGGGAGTGAAGTTGGTGTTTTCTTTAGGTTGTTTTGGATTAAATAGTGAGTACTAGTGTACTATGTAAAACTGTTGTTACGTAATATATGCTTCCGCTAAAATTGTGAGATTTTGGAATCTAGTAGTTCAATTTTTATTTTATTTTCTATGTCACATTTTGGTTATAGAAACTCGATTCTATAATTAAGATGTGATACACACATCTTAACTCGAGATTAGAAGGTTAATCCGGGTCAGGGTATGACACCCATACCCTTTTGCAAGGCACTGGAGATCCCCAAGGTCCACAAGTTCTTCTTGCTATTTGAGAGAAAATTTGGACGCTTGGCTAGCAGTTATTGATGCAACTAAGGTTGACATGTAGTTTTCAACATCGGACAACCGATCAATTATTCTAAAAAAACCCTAACCCTAGCCGTGAGAGAGAGTCGTGATTTTTTTATATATACCTTATTGATTATTATTTAAGTTATATACTCATATAGACCCAAACAACTAAAAGGTGGAAATGTCGATATGTAATTAAAATTTAGTCAAATAATTGTTTAAAATGGCCAGAAGAAAAAGATCCCTCATTTAAATAATCGTATAATTTAGTTAATATATCATTTTATATTATATATATAATATAATAAATATATGTTTTTTTTTTTAAACAAAAAACGTTAAATGCCTATTTTTATTAATTACAACTTAAGAGCATGTAACAACATGAACATAATCCACCCACGTTGTGAGGTACGGAAAAATTGCAAATGCAAAACAACCTAGTAGACACTCCGTGTCTCGCTTGCACCCTCATGCCAGAAAATCCACCGCTCCCCCGCCGATGTTGAGCCAACCCCACCGTAGCCAGGTCGCATCGTAGTCATACCACCAGAGGATAGCGCCTTTCTACTCCACAAGTTCGATCCACAAGGCCACATTAGAGATCTGAAAACCAGACCCGAAAGTGACCCATCCCAGACACCCTTCGATCTCCTTTCCTCACCTACCCGTGGTAGCACAGCCGCCATACACCATGGTGGGTCAACCCAGCACCGATCTCCTCCCTCGACGAAAACCCCTCCTTGATGCATCGGACACAAAAGAAGACGATGGGCCAAAACCTCCATACCTCGGCCACCAAACCATAGACTTCTCAATGGGCACTAGAACCCGTCCGGCCGCCCACATCGTGCTCCAGCAAGACCGACGGCCAGTGTCATCGTCGATGCGCAGCCGGACAGGCGCGATCTCAGCCTTTTCTCTCTCTAGGGTTTTTCAGAGCGGCACCTCTGAGTATATGTACTTATGGTTAAGTTGTATGTGTAGCATATATACTAGTATTGATTCTTGAATGAGTACTATATTTAGAATGAAAATGTATCATCTAAAAGCGAAAAGTTAAAACTTTGCAAACTCAGATGTATTTAGAGGTTGAGTTCTCACTCTTATTTTCACTCATAACAAATAAACGAAACAATCAATACAATCACACTGCACAATACTCAAGAAAGAAACTTAATCAACAGGAAATTAAAGAAGATCGAAAACAAGTGACCATAGAGTAAGAAGTTTTGCGATCATTGGTCAGTTGAACGCTCTTTGCCTTTGTTTTCTCTAGCACGGCCACGACGGCCAGAATCACGTTTATTTCGACGACGAGAATCTTTATCAGAACCATTTGATTTATCGTCATCTTCTTGTGATTCTAGTTCCACACCTGGATCATCTTCATCATCATCAATTGTGACAGGCACACTTTGTTCAGCATTACGATCACGATTCTGATTTCTTTCAGGCTCTCGTTTTTTGGTGCGACCATTAGAACCTCGTCGCCGGCGACGAGAACTTTTATCTGAATCTTTAGATTGATCTGATTCTTCATCATCGTCCTCGGATTCTAATGCCTCATTTGAACCAGCACCAATTGCAGCAATTATGTTGTCACCATGATTGGAGTCTCTTTGACCTTGTCTTTTAGTACGACGACGAACACGACGTTTACGACGACTAGGACTTTCATTTGGATCATCTTCTTGTGCTTCCTCATCACCACCTCCATAAGGTTTGGGTTCAACATTCGGATTTTGATTATCTATGTTGACAGCTACACTCTGGCTAGCTGCGGGGATGCTCTGTAAGGTATGAGCTTCTCCTTGCTCCTCTGCATGAGAAACACCTTGACCTTGACCTCCGTATGCCGCGCTTGACTTTTTCATCTTCTTATGCAAGCAAAAGAGACCAACTGCAAGAAATGCAAGAAAGAACAATCCACCAAGAGAGACAAAACCGGCAATATAAGCTGTGCGATGGCTATGAGATGGTGAACTTTGCGGTGCAATTGAGTTATCAGAAGGACTTGGTGGTGGCAGTAAAGGTGGCAAAACTGGAGGTGGTGGACTTGATGGAGGTGGCAGTAAAGGTGGTGGAGGTGGGGTTAGTGCAGGTGGTAATGGTGAAGGTGGTGGACTTAATGGTGGCGGTTGAACTGAAGGTGGTGGATGTGATGGTGGTGGTGATGAAGGTGGCAATATAGTAGGTGGTAAAGGTGATGGTGAAGGCGGTGGATGAGATGGTGGAGGTGATGTAGGTGTCACAGGTGGTGGTGACGATGGTGGCACTACAGGTGGTGGTGGTTGTTTATGGTGTGGGTGTGAGGGTGGCGGTTGGGTAGGTGGTGACGGGGGTGGTGGTGGTGGTGATGA
>NC_020495.1:12238996-12254168 GCF_000184155.1 Fragaria vesca subsp. vesca | reverse complement strand
TGGAGTCGGAACTATTGCAGTAGTTTCGTTACATGGGGGTGGTGGCGGTGATGGCTGTGGAGGTGGCAGTGGCGATGGCAATGGCGGATATGATGGGGTTGGGGGCGGCGGTGAATGTACTGGTGGAGAGTAGTGAGTTGAAGGTGGTGGCAGTGGTGGCAGTGGCGACGGTGAAGCTAATGGTGGGGAGGGGTAAGATGAAGGTGGTGGAGGTGGAGGTGGGAGTGTTGTAGTATTTTCGTTACACGTACATGCTGGTGATGGTGTTGGTGATAGGGATGAGAGAGAAGGTGGTGAATGAGAGTAGTGAGACTGTGGTGGAGGTGAAAGTGTTGGAGTAGATGTGTGGTTACATGCTGGTGGTGGAGGTGGAGGAAGGAGTACCGGAGAAGTTGTGTTATTACACGGTGAAGGCGGCGGTGGTGGGGAGGAGTATGGATATTTGGCCATGGTACCAGTCCTACTACTGTCTTAGCGGTGGCAAGTGCTGATGAGATATAATTTTGTAGAAGCTAGCGGGCTCTATTTATAGTTTAAACTGCATGGTCCTTTCAGTCCTTCTACGAACTTTGATCCAAGATCGACCAAACAAGGAAATAATCCCCTAATAATAAAAATAGAAATTGTGCTACGTAGAAATCCATGCATGATTGCATGGCTGTCCTACACACTCAGTGATATACATCTGGAAAGCCATGCCAATCAGACAGACTCGATAGGGATCGTTTATTCGTCTTCGTCAAGTCCTCAACAAACACTGAATTGAAACACACTATCTCACTTTATTTGACAGGGAATATCTATCAACAAGCACCGGACATTATAATGCATCTGGTAATTGACTAATAAGCTAATATGGTATTACGTTTGATTGAGAAACTCAGAAAACCCCAGCTGAGCCTAAGCTAGCTATATGAGCCAGATAAATCCTAACGAGTACATTTCTACTGATAAATCCTAAAGGAAGTTGTCTGGTGATTAAATAGGAGTTGCGGCTCATGAAGTTTACGAACAAGAACGAGTTAAAAGCTAGCAAACTATTCATATTGAAATAGATCGAACAAACACGTACTATATCAGGTCAATTTGTAGAAAACACCACTCACTAGAAAGTACGTAGTAGAAAGTTTGGATGCTTTCTACTTTCTTTGTTACTCGAAAACGAAGGAACAAATTAAAGGAGCGCGCGGTCATTGTTAACTTTCTTTGGCTGTGCGGTCATCCATGAGTTATTCCCAGTTTCCCACCCATTATATAATTTGTAGATACGAGTATATAATGCTAGAAGACTAAAGAGACTTGATTTATTCCAGTTGTACGTATTTGTCTATATACGTACTCTGGTTGTGTATACGTTACCTGTAAAACTTTGCATGGCTCTTTCCAATTAACTTACTGTACGCTGTAATTTTGAAAGTTCCCCGGCGTGTTTCATGACGAAAGATCCCCGGCGTGTTTCACGTTTAAGTGTTAGTCGACGACTGGAAGCAGAGGTAGTCTCTGGGGTCAAAAATGCTGCAGAGCGCGCACATGCATATCTCCTTACCTTTAGCAGAGAGATAGCAACGGTTATAGTTGTTTATTACAATGACTCTGCTTTATATAGTGAGATAGCAACGGACAAGGTTGTTTAGTACAATGATTCTCTGCTTTTCTAAAGCATGCAATAGCAGCTCGATGTTTCGAAAATGATCGTGGACACAGAAGATACAGTCACGTTGATTAATGCTTGAACTTGTAATAATCAAGCAATCAACATGACTACTGTATCTTCTTTTAGGGAGACGACTTGCAAAGTCTCTGAAACCAAAAACAAATGAAAACTCTGCATACACCAACCATGACCGAGTAAGATTCACACTCTAAAACCAAATAAGAAATAAGAAGGTCCATACTTTAATTTTAAAACAGAAGACCGTTCTGAAAAGAAATTATATATATATATATATATATTTGTGTAGCCCTGAACATACTCTAAACGAAAACATGACAAAGCCCATAGGTTGGTGCAAAGCACAAAGTTTGATTAGTGGAGTTGTTCCGGTCTCAAAAATATACAATGGTTAGAATGGTATATGATCTGCGTTTCGTCCTCATCCCTTTCCTGTTCGTCCTCATATGTCCCATATTAGTTTATAATCAGAGATTAATAGATTTCTCCAAAGCCCTCCGTCAAGGTGCTGTTAAGTATGGTGACGTGGATGTACACATGTCAAAAAATTAATGGGAAACAGGGAGGGAGATAGTAAAAAAGTGACAGAAGATTTGAAGCCCTAGCTAGCACTGAATGTCTAATCATCAAAGAACTGGGTTTGTCGGCTTCATATTTGCTATGTAGAATTCAATTCTCAACACTGTACGTCGTACGTCCTACGTCATGCTACTAAACTAAACTAAAATTGCATGAACTACAACAGTTTCATGATGCTTTACGAACCTCTCGCTTTCTTATTTCAATTGCACAATAATACAACGGGAATAACGAAAATACAAGAATTGCATAAATTCACCGAACATGCACTAGAACAAATAATGATACCATCACAATTTACACCCAAGCAATAAAGCGGCTTGATAGATCAACTAGCAGCATAAGGAGCTGCCGGAGGAGCTGCTGGTGGAGCATACGCTGCCCTTTTCTTCTTCTTCTTAGCCATGCAGAACAGACCAAGTGCAAGGAATCCGAGGAGGAAAATGCCGCCTAGGGAGAGGAAGGTGGCAATGTAAACCGTGCGGTGGTTTTTATGGTGTTGCGTCGAGATTTGGGGTGAAGGTGCCAGTGGATGGTAAGGAGTGGGTGCCAGTGGGTTGTAAGGAGTGGGTGCCCAAGGATATGTAGGCGGCTGCGGAAGTGGTGGTTTAGGCTTGTATCTTGGACTAGGTGCAGGTGCTTGTGAGGATGGCGGTGGTAGTGGAGGTTGGACTGTTGGAGTAGTCGGTGATGGTGTGTGTGGTAGAAGTAGACGCGGTACCGTTTGAGTAGTCGGTGACGGTGTGGGTGGTGGAAGTTTTGGTGGGATCGTTGGAGTACGTAGTTGGTGACGTACTGACGTTGATGGTGGTGGTGGGGAGTGGTAAGGGTAAGAAGAAGGTGGTGGTGCACATGGCGGCGGCGGTGGAGAGTAGTAGGGATAACCCATACTGTGTGAGAAGATTAGACTGCGAACACTCCACAGATGAGTGAACGAGATGGTTGTGGCGGGGTACTATTTAAACCGGTGCATTGGGGATTCAGAACAAAAAGTCGTAACTAGGGCATCATTATCTTCTTTGCTGTCATGGTGTGCAAGGATACACAGTCATAATATATCTGTGGAATTCTAAAGTCGATTATAGAAATTGCTAGTGTTCTTTTAATAGAACATGCAAGTTAATGAGCCACGAAAGAACATGCAATTAAGTTCCTATATATTATGTAAACAATTTGCGTCTTAGTATTGCCAAGTTGTCTTAAGATGAATACGATCGAATACGAACGATTTGATTGAGAAATCTCAACAACTTTAGGGATCGATAGCCCCTCAAAGAGATCCAAATTATCTGATTTATTTCAGTCATTTATAAAAAATAAAAATAAAAATTAATTTTAAATGGTTCTACATACCTCAGCACTTGATGGATTCGATGGAATTTTCGTTTACTTTCAATATATTTCAGATTCTAGACAATCAAAGGCTGAAATTAATACGAGCCATTTGTACAAATTACAAGTCGACAATTAACTAATAATTCCAATTGCCCTTCTCTTGTGTTTTTTGTTTTGTTTCTTGAATGGCGGCTTATATACACGATCACATGCAGGTACATAGCATTAATTTTCTAATTGCATGCAATGAAATATTTTTCAAACCAGAAAGATTACTGTAGTCGGTAGTTGATAACTACCTTCCTCGCTCATAGACTAGTCATGAAACTTGTAGACTGACATCTAGACTACCTCGCCATGGTGAAATATCATCCGTGCCACATCGGGAATGTGCTTCTCCATGCTCCACAAGAAGACATAATGATAAGATATATGTATAGTTTGTCCCACATCGGAAGCATAATGTGTGAGGGAACCTTCCTTAGTTATAAAAGGAAGGCTTCCCATATGTAGAAAGGGACTGATGAGGGTGGATTGAATCTCTCTCTCCCGATCCCAAAGGCCTATTGGCTATGATAGTTGATTGTAAAGTGGATGTAGCCATGCCCTCCGATGACATGGTGAACCACTATACGTCTTTGTCTCTTGCCCATGATGTTTATTGTTCATGATATTCGTGTTCCACCGTGATTCTACATAGTCCCCGAGATTATGTAGAAACATTTGGCGCCGTCTGTGGAAATCATTACAAAAAGTCACGTTGCTCTGTCTCCGAGAGGCAGTTTATTCAAGTCCATGAGAGCAATAGGTCCATCGGGAGGTGCACAAGTCTAACAAAGGGGTAGCTAGGCAATGGGCCAGTAAGGGTCCAGCCCGGTCCAGTCATCCAACCCAAACATAGTCAATAGGTTAAGTTCGGGTGTCCCGCCCGGGTTCTCCGTATCTTCGGGACGTCAAAGCCGAGCCGCCCGCCCTGGTTCATGATCGGCGCCTCCAGCCATCATCCGGAGAGCATTCAACGGGACCTGGAGCTCTGTCACGTCGGCCGAGAGCTTCGCCGGTGACGACCGACTCCTCCCGCTGCCCGGTCATTTTCTTCTCCCGGTGGTTCCTCTCTCGAGTCCAGCAGCTAGCCTCCCGGTGACCTCGCCTCAAGCCCGGCAGCAGCTCCCGGTGGCCTCGGCAGCAATTCGGTAGCAGGTAGCCTCCCAGCGACCTTGCCTCGGTCTCAGCGGCCAGCTAGCTTCCCGTTCTCCGGCTAGGGAAAGAAGAGGAAGCTGCTCTGGACACCCAGCATCTTGCTCTGGGCACCCGCACGGCATCTGCAGAAGCTCTCGGTCGAAGAAGATGATGATCGGCCAAGCTGTGGGATCAGTCAATCCCGGCCGGCAGTGGATGAGCTTCGTCTGGGAGCTAATCGGGCTGGACCCGAGTGGAGGTGATCCCGGCGAGATGAAGCCAATCGGGAACCCGGCTGGTCGCGTCCATGGATTGAGAAGACAGGGGTCTCGGGGCGCTTCCAGAAAGGAAGATGCAAAGAAAAAAAGGGCGGGAAAGAAAAAAAAAAGCAAAAAGGAAGATGCCAAAAAAAAAAAAAAGAAGAAGGAAAAAGCTATGGACACCCATGGAGGCATGGACACCCGGAAGGAGGGACACCCGGGGCTATTTAATTTCTTGGTCACGAGCGGGATATGCATCAGCAGTGTGAACAGCCGATAATTACTCATCGGATCCCGGAGGCCTTACCAAAAAAAAAAGTGGGGTGAAAGAAAGAAGAGGGAAACCTATAGCAACATGATACTACCCTCCCGGACCCTAACTAAGTGTTCACAGTTCACACTTCCAGGTCTACTGGGTGCACCCATTCAGCAGCTATTTTCACAGATAAGTCCCTATCTCGTTGGTTTGTGAAAATTCATAATATTTATGCCATGATTTCGCCCTACTTGCAAGTCAACCTGTATGTATATGAGTATGCATGCTGGTCAGTAGTTTTTGGCATTAGACCGAGAGGCATAAGTCATTAAAATCCCGAATAATATCAAGCAGGATGGGCATTAGACCGAGAGGCATAAGTCATTAACATCCCGAGTAATATCAAGCGGGATAGGCATTCGAGCGAGAGATTGGCATTAGACCGAGAGGCATTCCACCAAGAAATTATGTAAGCTGCTAATCGATCATTTGTTTATTGTGAAGGTACAATAATCCTCGCCTGGCCGAATAAGTTTTGAGGTCGGGAATTGGGAGGGGCATTTTTGTCTTATCAGCAGAATTAAAGATTACGGTGTACGTCAAGACAAGTAAGACCCGTTCAACACACCTCTTGAGTACGGACTTGGGGGGACTGGGGCCGGGTGCCCGACTGCCCGTTGATAAATGACTAGTCTATGGGCATTCTATATATCAAGTCCCCACCCAAGACGCGTCTTGAACGGGAACTTGGGGGGACTTATAGTCGGTAGTTGATAACTACCTTCCCCGCCCATAGACTAGTCATGATGAAATATCATCCGTGCCACATCGGGAATGTGCTTCTCCATGCTCCACAAGAAGACACAATGATAAGATATATGTATAGTTTGTCCCACATTGGAAGCATAATGTGTGAGGGAACCTTCCTTAGTTATAAAAGGAAGGCTTCCCATATGTAGAAAGGGATTGATGAGGGTGGATTGAATATCTCTCTCCCGATCCCAAAGGCCTATTGGCCATGATAGTTGATTGTAAAGTGGATGTAGCCATGCCCTCCGATGGCATGGTGAACCACTATACGTCTTTGTCTTTTGCCCATGATGTTTATTGTTCATGATATTCGTGTTTCACCGTGATTCTACATAATCCCCGAGATTATGCAGAAACAATTACTATATATAAAATGGACATAATCATAAGTTATTAGATAAAAAATGCCAAAGGGATCACTAAATAATGCCAATTGCGAACATGCGTTATAGTTGACAATCATCCAGATACCTCGATCAGTATACTTTTTCTTCTTCTTTTATTATTATTTTTTTTTCCGGTTTTCCGACTCTGTTCGGGTAAGTACGTGCTTTTGAGTTTGATAGCATTACGAATTGTGATTAGGGATGCATGTGGAATCGATCACCGGTATGAACCCGTATGATGATAGCAGGAGAGGTGCTGGACCTTTGCAGGGTTTGGTGTCCTTTGAGCTCTTAGTTGCCAAGCTGCAATTCGATCAGTTTGCTTTAGAGCATGGTTTTATTCGTGCAGTGTTAGAGACAGATGCCCATGCCGAGTCCAATCATCTTTGACTCATTTGCAGGTGAGAATCTGTCAGTTTTGGGGAGGATGTAAGTCTGTTGCTACAGTCGCAGCTGAGTGTCAAAGTGTGTGATGTAAATTATGCCAATTTGGCTTTGGCTGCTCATGGCAAGGGATTCGGATCCTCTCCTGAGCTAGAAAACTAGCTGAGCTTCCTAAGCTTTTGAGGAGATGAGGACACGTGACTGGTTTCAGATCTAACGTTCTAGGATTGCTCTTAAAGCTATGTTTCTTTTATTTCCTCTTAAGCTTCCTTCGGTTCATACTTCGTCGTCTCTATTTCCTCCTTTTCTCTCCCATCTCTCTTCTTTTCCTTCAACTCTTCCATTTCTTTTCCTTCAGTCCACCTCCTGAAAGCAACTTTCTCTTGGCAACAATTATATCAAAATACAAGAAAATCAATAGCATCCATATCAAATTTCTCATTTGATAATTAAGTCGATGAGCCACCGGCGATGGCTGAGAATTTGAGAATAAAGATGAGTAGTGAGATTTGAGTTTCATACCAATCAGATTGGGCATACTAGTCAAATTTGTCAACTTGGGTTTGAGATTAAGTTCTGTTGCATATGGGTTTTCAGTCTCAGATGCAATAGAGGTTGATATATATGGGGGTGAATGTCTTGAATGATTTGTTTCTTTGAATCAATGAGAATGATGAACTGGGTGTTTGATTAAAACCCAAAAACGTGAGTTTCTATAATTGGGTTTGATCAAATTTATATTAATATGGAATTTGTAGAGGTGGAAAGAGAGATGTTCAATTGAGAAGTGAAGCTAAAATTGAAGATGGAGGACTCGGCTGATGGGGAAGAAGAAGAAGAAGGAGAGTCAGAGAGACTGAGAATGTTGTTGTTCTATATCACCCCTCTGGATTATTCTCAAAAAGAATCAGTACAATATTTGATAGGAGCCATTAGATTTCTCATTTACACGTGGATGTATGTGATGCAAAGCTTAGGAAGCTCAACTAGTTTTCTAGCTCAGGAGAGGATCCGGATCCCATGGCAAGGCTTTGCAACAGCCTACTATTTTTGTCTTCTCAGTTCCAAGTTTTTTAGCTGCTGCAATTGCAGCAAATATGTCTTCATTGTAATAGTTTTATTTATTCGATAAAGGGCTTACATCACTTAATAAATAAATAAAGTTGTATTCTGATAAATATTACAGAAGCAAATCAATATACGATATAATCAGGAGAGACTCACACTTCGATCGATCCCTAATTCCTTGTACCCTAAACATATGAATCTTGTTTCATAGCAAGAACGCCAACCTCACATTCAAAAAAATATAAGTAACTTTTTTTTTAATGAAATATAAGTATTTATGTTGCGCGATAAACTTTAATTGATATAAGTATAAGCTCAATTAAACTTTATTAATTGTGTAACGTAAATGCTCATATTTTACGATTCACATTACAAAAGGGATCAGTAGGGCCGGATCTGAGATTTTAAGACCTGAGGCGAGTTTTAAAAATGGTGCCCTAACGGTCAACCAAAAAAATAAAAAAAGATGGCCAATCGGCCATTAAAGAACCAAAAATATGCCAAACCAATTATACCAACTCACCTCTAGGCAACTTGTCCAATACACCCTAACTCCCAAGAGGTCTCCTAATAAGAGTAATAGGCATACACCGTACGTATGTAATGGAAAAGTAGAATTAAGGAAGTGCAAAAGAAAAGCTAAGACATTTTTGTCGATGTGGAAAAAACTATAACATTGGTATTTCATTCATGGCCACTAGGGGTGGACTTTATGAGACCGAAAAACCGAAAACCGGTCATGACCGCACCGCACCGACCCGAGGAAACCGGAACCGGAAAAAACCGGTTGATCGGTGCTGGAAACCGCACCGAACCGGCCATTACGGTGCCGGTTTGCGGTTCAGTGTTCCCAAAAAACCGGTCTAACCGAACCGAACCGACTTTATTTAATTAATATAAATAGTTAATTAATATATATATGTGTCATGTTTTGAATGGTTGTATATATGCCTACCATAGGCCTGCACATACACAATTATCCTCCCTAAAAAATATCTTAAACTTAGCTTTTCTATCATCTCTCTTCTCAGACTCTCAATTCTCTTCCGCCTCTGTTCTCTTCTCACACCCAAAACCAGAAAACCCAGCAGTGACCCTCATAACTCCAGCAACCTAACTCAATCCTCCTACTCCAGCCTCCCACTGTCAGTCTCATAACTCAAAAGGTAATATCTTATTCTCTAATCTTATAGATTTTTCGACTGGACTCTATTGAATAGATTAATATTTGCAGATTAGATTAAATGAAGAAATCGTTTCTGTTTTATTCAATGGATTAAACTAAGTATACCCTGCAACTTAGACAAAATATGTATAATAGAAATATAGAATCACATAAAGCATTAGGGTTATTTAGAACACAAGTTGATTTCTTTAATCCTTGATAATCTCATCTTTTTGTTAATCCTGGATAGTTTAATCTTTGGAATCTGTCTCATTTCCTTTAATCTGTGTCTTTCTTAAAAGTAATGGAGCCGGTTGATAATCTCAATCCAAGCTCTATTCCACATGTTACAGTTTTAGTCCCAAATCCTTCAACACAACATCCAGTTCCAATCCCAGAAGATGAAGGTGCCTCAAATAAGAAGCAAAAAAATGTGAAGCTTGGGCACATTATAAAATGATGAAGAAGGAGGATGGTGTGACTGATAGGGTTGATAGAGCCATGTGCAATTATTGTCGCACGCCAATTATGTGCGCTTCTAGGAAGAATGGAACTAGTGCCATCGGTAAACATCTCAAGATCTGTAAAAAATCACCATTGTATGAGGTGAAGGACAAAAGGCAGAGTACCATAAGATTTGAAAAGGCAGAAGATGGAACGGCTAAGGTGAAGTTATGGAAGTTTAACCCGGACAGAGCTAAACTTATGTGTGTAAGGTACATCATAAGAGACGAGCTTCCATTTAGTCATGTTGAGAAGCAGGGTTTCAAAGATTTTATGGAAGAAATATGTCCAGACTTCGTAATTCCGAAGCGTAAAGCAATTGCCAAAGCAGTATGGAGCCTTTTTCAGGAAGAGAAATTGAAGCTGAATGGTATATTAAAAGGAAGGAGGGTTTCAGTCACTACTGATACATGGACATCGATTCCAGAATGTTAATTATTTAGTCCTTACAGCTCATTTCATGGATGATGACTGGGTGTTGCACAAGCGTATTGTTAACTTCGTAGTGATTGGAAATCATACGGGGGATAGCATTGGCAAACTTGTTGAGGTTTGCTTGATGAATTGGGGGATCGACAAGGTTTTTACCATCACTGTTGATAATGCCTCGTCTAATGATGTGGCTGTTGAGTTCATGAAGAAGAGATTGACAGCCTGGAGGACTTTACAGCTCGGTGGTGACTATTTGCATCTAAGGTGTTGTTGTCACATTATCAATTTAATAGTACAAGATGGTATAAAGGAGTTGAATGCATCTATTCAAGGGATCCGGAATGCTGTTAGGTACATTAGACACTCATCTCAAAGGTTGGACAGGTTTAGAGAAATGGCTGTTCTTGAAAAATTGGATCCACATGCTAATGTGGGTCTAGATGTGGTGACAAGATGGAATTCTACTTATCTGATGCTGGTAGCAGCTAAGAAGTATCAGAAGGCGTTTGAAAGATTAGGAGAGGAAGATGTAGGTTATGTCAACACCTTTAAAGACCCAAAAACTGGAGATCAAAAGCTGATTGGTCCTCCTGATAGTGCTGATTGGGAAAATGCTGAAGCATTCATTGATTATTTAAAAGTATTTCATGAAGCTTCCCTGCATCTTAGTGCTTCAAAATCAATTACATCGAATCAAGTACTTCATGAGTTCACTGGTATTCATATGCACTTGGCTGCACGCATTAACAATGAGGAGGATGCAGTTTTGTGTAAGGTTGCAAAAGTTATGAAGCTGAAATTTGACAAGTACTGGGGAAAGTTTGAGAAAGTAAATCAGCTTATGCTTGTAGCCAATGTTCTTGATCCTCGTTGGAAGTTAGACTACATTCCATATTGTTATACTGATGTAGGAACTAAGCAAGAGGATATTGAGCAGATTTCTTCTCAAGTCAAGGAGCTACTTATGAAGCTATATAAGGAGTACAAGGAATTTTATCCACGGGTTGGCAATGCATACATGGAAGCTGATTCAGTTGCCCCAATGGACATTGATGGTTCTGCTAATCAACCAATAGTTGATGTTCGGGTTGAAAGGCTCAACAAATTTGTTGCATTGAGGAAAGCTAAGAAAGTTGTTGAGATTTGTAATGAGGTGGACAAGTACTTGATGGAGGCTCCTGAAAATCCAAAAAATAAGGGATTTGAATTGTCTGCTTGGTGGAAAGAAAATACTCCAAGGTATCCTATTTTATCTAAAGTAGCGAAGGATGTGTTTGCCATTCCAGTCTCCACGGTTGCATCAGAATCTGCCTTTAGCCTGGGAAAACGAATAGTGGATCCATTTAGGAGTTCTTTGACTCCTAAAATGGTTGAAGCACTGGTTTGCTGTTGTGATTGGTTAAGGGCCAAGGAATTTTGTGTTTTTAAAGAGCCAAGTGCAGAAGCTCTTGAACTATACAAGGAGTGTGAGGAAGTTGAGGCTGGTAAGAAAATTTAAGTTCAAGAATTCCTCATTTATATTTTGTTAACAAATTAGTGTTCTAACCTGATCTTGTTTTACTTAATCATTTCAGAAATGGAGAAACTTCAATTTACAGCTTAACAGAGCAAATGAACTTTCAGCAATGTTTTGTTAACTTTCAGGTATAATACTGTTACTAATTTCACTTGTTTCATTTTGTTTCTTTGTTACTATTTGGAGTCCAAAACATTATTTAAAGTAGGTTATCATCTTGTTATTGTCATATTTTATTGTAGTTATGTAAAAGTAACATGATCAGATGGTAATTTAACCTTCTACATGAATCTATTTGATATGTGTATGTGTATAATGCAGATTTGTGTATATGTATTTTGAACAGGGAGGGATTTGCTGAGGGCAAGGATCTTGTGGTGACTGTTATGTCTGCAATGGGAAACTTGTGCAAGACCTGTGTTATTTTGTTAAACTTGATGCTATATCAGTAGTTGTCTCTGATGGCAAGACATTTTTTTTGTTAAACTTGATGTTATATCAGTAGCTGCTTCTAATGGCAATGAACCTTTGTTCAAATGGCATTTTAGTTATGCTAACAGGATGATATTTCTATGTTTCCGTAACTCCTTGAAGTATTGAACTCTTTTCTTTTCTTTTCATTTGCCTAATGAAAGTTATTACGGAAAATAGGTTATGTAACCGAAATCGCACCGAAACCGCACCGAATTTCGGTTAACCGACATGTGCGGTTTCTTGTATGTATTTTGCGGTTTCGGTCTTGAGAAATAGGTAACCGAGGGGTGCGGTTCGGTTTGCGGTTCTTGCTCTAAAACCGCACCGATTGGACCGAGTCCACCCCTAATGGCCACAAGGCCACAACTGTGGGAAGAGAATACAATATTTGAATATATTGCCACATAAGTTATTAGTCTAACTGATTACTAGTGGGTTGGTACAAAGCATAAGTGGGCCTAGATATACTGGGCTAGAGGGTTCTGATGTTGAAGAAAAAATGAGCTTCAACATTTGCAGTTCTGCACAGTGAAAAAAAAATGGTGCCCCCCAAAATTTTGGGCCTGAGGCGGCCGCCTCTTGAACCTCACCTCAAGTCTAAACATGGGGATCAGCTGTCCCCAAATCAAACTCAGGTCCCAACCCTGCAGTCAGTATTTCTCTAACATATCTAACACTTGACAATAAATGTAACCAGCACTAAAAAAAATTAAAAATAAAATAAAAATCGACTTGGGGAATGATGGAAGAAGCCTTCTCATCAAAGATTCGACTTGGGGTAAGGAGGTATTAATTGGATATTTGAGAACTGTATTAATTGGTGGGAATGAATAATAATTTTAGAAGTATGAATAGAAGCAATCAAAAGGAAAAAGAAAAACAATTATGTTCAAAACTGTAATTTAAAATTATAAGCATGAATGGTTCATGTACGCCATATTTGGTTTATCCATTGTTTAATGTCATCTGATATCTTAGTGATTTGGCTAAAACCTTTCATAAGTTTTGTTTTTTTTTGTTTTTTGAAACATGGACGTAAAGTCTTTGATACCAAAACGAAAATGAAAAATAGTAATTACAACATGACCCGCCCACAATGACTGAGAGAATGAAATCATGCTAGATAGCTCGAAAGTGATGAAACTACCACAGAGTTCAACCAAGCAAAAAAATAAAGCAAAAGCATAAATAAAAACAAATCGAAGTTCAGCAAACTAACCATCAAGAGTGGGCATGCCGTAAACATTATTTATTACCCATCTTGGAACCATTATACGCATAGAAGGTTACCCCGGGATCCTCTGACATCATCATCTCTGACTCAAAACCATCTTGTGCCTCGATCAACAATGCCTTCCAAAGCCAGAATTCTTTTGACCCCTTGCACACGCTTCTTCTACTTCATGACTTTAGCATTAACATTGATCTTGAGCTTCCAGGGGTGAATAGCTTCCTCCTTCAGCTTGTTTCTCGCTCCCACCAGACCACCAAGCTTGCGTATCTTTGGTGGAGAAACTAGAGTGACCCTGCAAAGTTAGGCAAAGATAGCTCAAGAATAGGACCCAGGTTCGCACTAATAGCCTCCAATGTCGAAATCAGACCTTTAGGTCTTTTCCCCAAATCGATCTCCATCAGAGAGGTAGCATCTCTCTTGGTGCCAGCCAACGACATAGTAGAGATGATGATAGTCCTCAGAATTGGCGTTGGTAAGGGCACAACAGTGGCCTCTCATTGGGGCAAAACTAGGCCGTGCAAGCCGAAAACTTGAGTCCACAAACTGGTTAGCCACCGCTGCTACCCTAGACGCGCCTGTGACATTAGGTTAAGGTTTCTAGATGGTAGCCCATTCCTTAACCTGCCGCTGACATGTCTGGTGGACCATGACAATCTTCTGCCGGATGCTCAAGTAACCCGTAGATCCTGAAATAACCACACATCTCCTCATACTTGAATGTTGACCATGGAGATGTGAGACCATTACCTTCACCAAAATCGAAAACCATTGGAGGGTAAGCTTGCTTCACTGGGGAGTCGATTCGATGCTCAATCTGAACACGAGCTCTGCGCCGGAGATTAGATTAAGGTTGTCATGGTGCAAGATCTTACCCAAGGTCGCACCTACCATATACTCGGTCTCCTTCATCATTAAATCTAGTGGGAGCCCAAAGATCTCGACCCATACTGAAATCGTATCGATAGGGACCTCATCTGCCGCCGAATGTTCATTATAGTTTGCTAGGGAAAGCACAGACTTTCAGTAAAACCATGGACCGCCAGTGGCAATCTGGTTCCGCTCATTCTCAACATTGAATCAGAGCACTTACCGGTCTCTTTGCATCCGGATCTGAAGCCGATTCTTCAATTCCCAAAGAGAAGCCATGGTTGCCATGAAAGCTTTTGACACCTCCTTCTTTTTGGGAGACAAAAGTCTCCCCACCGCATAAGAGTTCCTAGAGAATGCTGCAGCACTTGCAACGTCGAACGAGACATGGCCGTTCTCTGAGATTGCGAGCGCAACCATTTTGTTTTATATATATATATATATATATATATATATATATATATATTATATATAGTAGTGCCATTTAGAAGAGGACGTCTGAACATCCCTTAAAGTACGGACGTCCCTCCGTTCTCCACCGTCTCGTCGCCAACGACGCTTTTTCTTCTTGCCAGAGGACAACAGAGACATCCAGAACAGTATAACCATGAAGAAGAAGGTCAGAGAGATCGGGATCAGAGCTCTGGGCAACAACCTCATTAAAAACTTCAAGACCGATCAAGCTCGGCTGGAAACTTGCAGCTGGCGAGTCCACCAACAAGAGGAAGCTCAATATCAAGGTATGTTGTCCTCCGGCATGAAGAAAATGCGTCGTCGGCGCCGGACGATAGAGAATAGAGGGACGTCCGTATTTTAAGGGTTATGCGAACGTCCTCTTTGGAACAGCTCTGTATATATGTACAGATTTTCTAAGGTGCGGATGTCCGCATTTATTCTTACAGTGCGGATTTCCACTTTATACTCACTTTTTAATTGAATTTTCACATCTCCACCGTCTAGTCTTTAAATATTAATGTATAAATCATCTCTGCAAAATTTCAGCCAATTTGGTTATCATTAAGGCACTCAAACTGCGTTTTCTGTGGATGAA
>NC_020495.1:12230512-12232140 GCF_000184155.1 Fragaria vesca subsp. vesca | reverse complement strand
TTTAGAAGACTCGCCGGCTGGTGGACTCGCCTTTTCTTCTTACCGGAGACAACAGACTTTGATACTGAGCTTCCTCTTGCTGGTGGACTCGCCGGTTGCAAGTTTCCAGCCGAGCTTGATCGGTCTTGAAGCTTCAAGTGAGGTTGTTGCCTAGAGCTTCAATCCGATCTCTTTGACCTTCATATTCATGGTTATGTTGTCCTGGATGTCTCTGCTGTCCTCGAGACGTCCGCAATTTAAGGGCTGTGTGGACATTCGTATATGAATAACTTGTATATATATATATATACATATATAGGATTTTTCTCAGCTGCGGACTTCCGCACCAAACCATTGGTGCGGACGTCCGCAGCTGAAACGGACTGTACATATATATATATATATATGTACAGGGCCCTTCTAATTAGGGATCCTTTTTTTGTTTATTTATAAGGATAAGGTATTTGATGAACTTCCCGATCACAAAATCACATCTCTACCGTTCAATTTGTAAGACTATATGAGTATATCACTTCCACAAGTTTTCAGAAGATTTGGTGATTGTTAAGTTGTCCAAAACTTTGATTTATTTTTAATAAAGTTGAACGGTTTAGGTTTGTCAGAAAGTGTTGAATTTATTATTTAATCTTAGTCATCCAAGATCATTAAAAAACAGATCTAATGGTGAGTTGTTATCCCTAGAAATAAACAAAAAAAGGGATCCTTCATTGGAAGGGCCCTGTATGTGTATATATATATATACCTTCAAAATATTTTGAAAAAACAAAAGAGTCTTTACGATCAGCTAATGAAACAAAAATGGATATTAAATACGAAATCCCTAAGACCAATATCTGCCAAAACAATGTTTGTTTCAAAATTTCGTTTGTCTTGGTAAAAAATCTAACTGATAAAGTAATACTAGGACTACCTTTCATTACTTTAATTTACCATTTCAAAACTGAATATGATGGTATTATTACCTACCTTTTTGATGAACCAGTTAAATTTACTTTTCTTTCAAACCCCGAAATCCATACTCTAAAAGCATTTCAAGAAAATAGTATTTCAAAAACTCTCGGTTACATTCAAGCAAAAAATAAACAAATAACCTTTCTCCAAGAAGAAATTAATTTCAAAAGAATTGAAAATCAACTTCAAAACTCTTTTCTTCAGCAACAGATCAAAACTTTTGAAGAAAAGATAATCAAAGAAATATGTTCTGATATTCCTACTGCATTTTGGCACAGGAAAAAACATATTGTCTCACTACCTTACATCAAAGAATTCAATGAGAAAAATATCCCTACTAAAGCTCGTCCAGTCCAAATGAGTCACGAGATTATGGATTTTTGTAAAAACGAAATTAATGATCTACTGAACAAAGATATTATTCGCCCTAGTAAATCTTCTTGGTCTTGCCCAGCTTTCTATGTTCAGAAAAATGCTGAACTCGAAAGAGGGACTCCTCGATTAGTTATTAATTACAAACCCCTTAACATAGTCTTAGAATGGATTAGGTATCCTATTCCTAATAAACGAGATCTCATTATGATTAACTATATATATATATATATACCAAAACACGGAAGCAAATAAATAAATAAAGACATTTGATTGATAGATGAACTAAAACATTTGATTGATGA
>NC_020495.1:12225458-12227597 GCF_000184155.1 Fragaria vesca subsp. vesca | reverse complement strand
TTTCTGGTTTTGGTTATGGTAGGATATTAACTTTAGAGGATATGTTGTCAACCTTTGTTTCTATTTTATCTAACTGGGCTCCTATGGTTACTAGGTTTTGGTTTGTATAATTATTTTGTTCAATAATTTTCTTAGTATCTGGGTTAATTTTCTTAGTGTCTGGATCTTCTATAGCAATTTTAAAAGGTGAAGCTGTGATTGGACTGTTTAGATGATCAATTATTATTGTTTCAACAGGGGGATGGCTGGAAAGGACTGAGCTAGTGGAAGTTTTCCAACGTGCTTTTGTTAAAGTTTGAATTTTTTGGTTGTTTAGTTGATCAATAAAATCAAGAAAGAATATTTCAGATCTAGTTTCAAGCATAAATGCTTGCCAATCATGAAATAATTGCTTTCGTTGATCCATTAAAGGGAACTTCGTCCTATAGAGGTTTCTCCTAAGGATATTTTCGTTTAATTCAAGATGTTTATCTAATCTAGAATAGTTGATTACGAAAGGTTGGGTAAGTGTGCTTAATTGAGGATTTAGTGGATGAGTAACTAAAAAATCAGAAGTAGTAGGAGAAGTTTGCTCTTCATCTGTGGATGAAATATTTTGAGATTCATTTTCTGTATAATTTGGGTAGCTGACTTGAGAAGTAGTTTTTATGTTTTTATGTTTTTAATTTTGAGCTTTTGCAATTCTTCTTCTAATTCTTTAATCCTAATATTTTTAATTTCTTTATCTAAATCAGAATCTCGTCTAGACATTGTTTCAGCTGTCTGTAGTGGAACCAGTAAATGAATGTCTAGCCGTAGCAAAAGAATGTCTAGAGGAGTTTCCTACCTCTTGAATTCTTGGGTTTTGACTTATCCTAGAGTTTTGAAAATTAATTCTTACTATGCTATCATTAAACTGTTGAATACAGTCTAAATCAGAAAGACTATGTTGTGCATTGGATGGTTGATTCTCACTAGTGAGAGACCATTCAGAAGGAAGATGGACATCTGACCATCTGATTGTGTGAGGGATAGTAATATTGGCGTTTTCTTGACTACTTTGAATTAAGAGAGTATGGTTTTTGGGACTTTTACTAATGGCTTGGAAATTCATGTTTGTGCCGGTGACTTTATAATAGATTCTATAAATTAAGGCTAAAGGTTGGGTTCCTTTAAGGACATGGTAACCTGAAGTTTTAATATTGAGAGTTAAAGCTTTTAAGATATGAGGATCACTGAGGCTAATAGTAAAATCTGGGTAGCAGTTAAAATGAACTGGACCATTAAACAGACTTGACTCAATTAATCTAAGGGTACTGTCATTAAAATCAGTAAACCTTGCATCTCTTAAACATAAAAGAATGGAGGCATTAAGACCTTTTCTAGTTAAAGGCTTGACACCAATTTGAACTAATCCAATATGGAGGAAATTATGACCATCTTTTTTATGTTTTTTAATTGATTCTGGACTAAAAAGTTGGCAAGTTTCATGTTGTTTACTAAGGGCATAAACTTGTTCTACTGATTTAATATGGTGTTCACTTTTAAATGAAGCTAGACTCCATTTTTTCTTATAAATTTCATGACTAGGAACTCTGGGAATATTCCAATCATTGATATCTATGTTTCGTTGACTATATCTGGAATCCTATTGAGGGAGGACCTAGACGAACTAGAAGTGACTGAGTTGGATCTAAATAGTCGACTCATTTTGGGAAAAGAAGAGAAAACAAGACCGAAACTAAAAAGATAGGAGGATTTAAGATCCTTGGCTTAAGACCCTAAAGACTAATACTCGCTCTTCTCCGCTCATGCCGCATCCGCTCATGCCTCAACTGGGATTTAGTGTTTTGACCTGGACTTAATGTTTGGTTGGAGAGAATAACAGGCTTAAAAGGAAGTAAGAAAAAGAAAATAAAACCAAAAATCTTTAAAATTAAGGGAGTTTACTCAAAATTTCACAAAATAAGTAAAGCAGATAGATCAACTCAAGATCCACTCCTAGGCGGTAGTCCGCCACCTGGGGATTGAGAAGATAAGTAAAATTAACGAGAAATAAACTCCAGAACCACTCCTAGGCGATAGTCCGCCGCCTGCGGTTGGAGGTTTTGTAATGATTAACTATATCAGGCCGTTTGGCTCTTATATATATATACAAGG
>NC_020495.1:12207957-12224831 GCF_000184155.1 Fragaria vesca subsp. vesca | reverse complement strand
CTACTATATATATATATATATATATATATATATATATATATGTGTGTGTGTGTGAATATATGTACTTATGGTTGAGTTGTATCTGTAGTATACTAGTATTCATCCTAGAATGAGTATTCTAGAATGAAAATTTAACATCTAAAAGTGAAAAGTTAAAATCTTATTGATTAATTCTGCGGAGGTTGGGTTCTCACTCTTATTTTCACTCACACTGAACAAATAAACGAAATAAAACAATTGCGTCAAAGTAGTAGCACTCATACAAACACAAGTCACCATACTTACGGAAGAAACTTTAATCAACTTGAACTTGAAGAAGAAAGCAAGTGACCATAGAGTACGAAGTTTTACGATCATTGGTCACGGTTGGACGTGGGACGCACTTTGCTTTTGTTTCCCCTCGCACGGCTACCAGACTCACGTTTATTGCGACGACGAGAATCTTTACCAGAACCATTTGATTTATCATCATCTTCTTGTGATTCTAGTTCCACTTCCACATCTGGATCATCTTCATCATCATCAATTGTGACAGACACACTTTGTTCAGCATTACGATCACGATTCTGATTTCTTTCAGGCTCTCGTTTTTTGGTGCGACTATTGGAACCACGTCGCCGGCGACGAGAACTTTTATCTGAATCTTTAGATTGATCTGATTCTTCATCATCGTCTTCGGATTCTAATTCCTCATTTGAACCAGCACCAATTGCAGCAATTATGTTGTCACCATGATTGGAGTCTCTTTTACCTTGTCTTTTAGTACGACGTCGAATATGACGTTTATGACGACTGGGACTTTTATTTGGATCATCTTCTTGTGCTTCCTCATCACCACCTCCATAAGATTTGGGTTCAACATTCGGATTTTGATTATCTATGTTGACAGCTACACTCTGGTTAGCTGCGGGGATGCTCTGCAAGGTACGAACTTCTCCATGCTCCTCTGCATGAGAAACACCTTGGTCTCCGTATGCCGCCCTTGACTTTTTCTTCTTCTTCCGCAAGCAAAAGAGACCAACTGCAAGAAATGCAAGAAAGAACAATCCACCAAGAGAGACAAAACCGGCAACATAAGCAGTGCGATGGCTATGAGATGGTGAACTTGGCAATGATGGGGCAATTGAATTATCATATGGACTTGGTGCTGGGCATACACAGTGGCAAATTGGTGGCTCTGGGGTGAGTATTGGAGGAAATAGGGGTGAGTATGGCGGCAACGAGGACGGTGGTGGTGTGTATGATAGTGGTTGTGTAGGTGGTGGTGGTGACGGCGACAGTGGTGGATGTGATGGTGGTGGAACTGCAGGACGTGGATGAGTAGGTGGCGATGGTGTAAGTGGTGGACTTAATGGTGGTGGCGATGAAGGTGGGGGATTTGGTGGTGGCAAAACTGGAGGTGGTGGACTTGATGGAGGCGGCAGTGAAGGTGGTGGAGGTGGGGTTAGTGCAGGTGGTAATGGTGAAGGGGGTGGACTTAATGGTGGCGGTTGAAGTGAAGGTGGTGGATGTGATGGTGGTGGTGATGTAGGTGGTGGGTGTGAAGGTGGCGATATAATTGGTGGTGAAGGTGATGTTGAAGGTGGTGGATGAGATGGTGGAGGTGATGTAGGGGTCACAGGTGGTGGTGACGATGGTGGCACTACAGGTGGTGGTGGTGAATGTGGTGGGTTTTGTGGTGGATGTTTATGGTGTGGGTGTGAGGGTGGCGGTAGGGTAGGTGGTGACGGGGGTGGTGGTGGTGGTGATGATAAAGGTGGTGGTGGATGTTTTTGGGGTGGGTGTGAGGCTGGTGACAGGGGTGGGGGTGGTGGAGGTGGTGGTTGATGTTTATGGTGTGGATGTGAGGGTGGCGGTAGCGTAGGTGGTGGTGGTGCTGAAGATGGTGGTGGTGGTGGTGGTGGGGGTGGAGTAGGAAGTGTTTTAGTAGTTTCGTTACATGGGGGTGGTGAGTAGTAAGTATACAATGAAGGTGGTGGTGGTTGTGATGGCGGTGGCGGGGAAGGTGGCGGTGGGGAATAGTACGGATAGGCGGCCATTCTACCAGTGGGATTGTAGAAACTGGTGTACTAGGGCTTGCAACAATTGTGAGATCGTCTGGTTGTGGCGGGTTCTTTTTAAACTCGACGGAAGTCTATTATTTTACCGAAACTCATCAAAAGTCTTTATGCATATTATATAATGACTAAGAAAGTATGACTTTGAATGGGCTACGAACCATGCATGCTCACACTGACATTTCGGAACCCTAACATTTCTATGCTATTGAGCAAGACATATCAATTATCTTTCTTAATGTCCAAATTGCAATTAAGCTCATCTAATTAAGTTCTTCATTTACCTCTTCAAATTAATAAACGACAACCAGTTGCCTCCAGGAAACAAGTAGTTGATTAAACTCCATGCAAGTAGTTAATTAACATTCAGACGACTGATGTAAAGGTTGTACTGCAGTCACAATTAGCAACGACTTAGAAACTTAGCAATTAGTAATTAATCTATAAATAGCCGAGTGCGCGTAGAGCATAGGTTTATCTATGGCTGCTGGAAGACTAACTTCATCAGGTTATTATATGCAGGCTATATAATTGTGTTTGTCCCTTGATTAATACTTCTTTCCAACAAAAAAACTTATAACAAAACTGTTAATTAGGCCGGTATATAGTTGGGACATTTGGTTGTTGAACCTAATATTGTGAGAATGGCGTCCGAGCTTTGCTTTCGATGTATCATATCTATATATGCTTTCGTCTTCCAGCGGACAATAGCATCATGCAGACATGCATGACGTATGCGTTGCTTACGCAGGAGCTAGGGTTTATACTTGTTTTCTGTGTTCTTTTTTGTTTTTAATTGTTTTAGTAAGCCATATATTGTTGAGTAATCTGCATCGAATTAGTTGACCATATAGAAATAGAATAGACTTCCCAACTTCCATCCTCATTCCTCAACGTATTTTGAATTATAAACCCTAGAGTTGCAGCACTGGTTCGTGACTCTTCTCTCTTTCGTTCACATTTGACATTTCACAGTCGGACTCCTTCCCTACTTAATACCTGGATCAGAGGAGTAAAATAAGTACCAGCTTCAGGAAAACGAATAGCAATAAGATAGGGGTTAAATGGTGTTTGAAAAACTAAATGAAACTTTGAACTGTTCTACGGATTATATATCAATTCGATCACGTTCATCACATTATTCATGATTAACTACCCTGATTAGTTTTGCAATTGCTATCACTCTCACACAAGTTGGTAAACATGGGTATCAACATATAATTGTTCCAATTCGCCCAAACAAAGTAGTTGGATTAAATTTAGCCCAAGTCTTGGTTTACTAAATAGCAAGTATATACATTATATATCTTACTCATCCGTGCAAGTTGCATTCGCAATTTTCTTTGCTGGTTAGCTATAGTATTCTAAATCGTCTAGTTATTTATTGAGCCCTAAGCTCGACTGCTCAAGTCTTTCTTAATATCTAATTATTATATTAAAGCTTCGAACCCGTGAGTTTTTTTTTATTGTTCGTTTAAGCCATAAGTAGACATCATAACTGAAACTTTGAAAGACGAAGACACTTTTGTCTTGCATATTTATTTTAGTAATGCTTCTATTTTTTCTCATGGCACCATGTTGGATTATAACAAGTTTCTAAGTATACCATATATATGTAATCTTAGCATTTAAAATGTCCTGACTCAATTAATTAATCATTTCACATACAAGTCCTCACCCAATTGATCCGGTGATTCTAGTATCAGCTAGGAAGAATCCCGCTGCCCAAAACTCTCCCTCTCTCTCTCTCTCTCTCTGCGTTAGGGTTAGGGTTTCAGTTGTGAGGCGCTGCTTCACCATCTATAGCAATCATGGTGGCCTCCACTGCTTCTCAGACAGAGAGATTAATCTCCAAGGTCTCTCTTTCACATCAGGAAGAACACGTTGGCCTAGGCGATCTCATATGCTCGAAAAAAGGCTTCGTGGCTCCCTGGTTCTACCTAATCGGACGTCTTAACACTGCCAGGGAGGTGTCGTTTGATGCTTTTAAGAGCGTTGCGCGCTCTATGTGGCATCTTCCATTACATATGGAAGTTTTCGACTGGAATTACATATGGAAGTTCAAGCCAGAGGCAACCACTACATGTTTACATTCACCAATGAACGTGATATTATCCGAGTGAAGCGGTTCTTGGGCATATCAATGTGCCATGATCATCATCATCAACGACTACTATAGATTTTCTGATATATAACCCACAGGTACCCTTGAATTTTGTTTGGATTTGGGTGGAAATTGTATGGCTCCCTGTGGTGCTAAAGAAGGCTGCAACCACGAGGCTGGTGGAGGAAACAATCGGTCTTATTATGTAGGTAGACCAATTAGGTATTAACTATGGTACTGTCACCCCCCAAATCCGGTGTCGATGGTTTCCAAGCACTTAACACCGAATCCGAGGCGTGAGAGGGAAATGTAAAAAAAATAAAACAAATTCAAATACATTTTTAGAAAATTGTCGAAAATAAAACGTTTACATTAACAAAACTAATTACAACAGTAAAATAGGTCTTACTATCTATCTGACTTCTAATCTTTCGTACCTCTCGACTCTTGTACACGTAAGCTAACGTCACAGTTAGTCTTCTCGAAAGACATGTCGTACCTGAACAATAATCTATAGAGGTGAGCGTAAGGGCCAAACCTTTTTAGGCTATTCTTAACTACGTCGCACAATCAAGTTATCAAACATCAAACAATAATTTAAGTATATAACGACAATTCGATGCATATATGCAAATGAACTCCCTCCACTCAATTATTGGCTAATTAGTCCATACATCGAAGACATATGAGCTTATACGTCCCATACCGTGTAGATGTCTCCAATATACAACCTAACAAATCAGTAATATCTAAACTCCGGTACCTCTTTTGTTAGTCATCTTGTTATATTCATGGTCTCCAAACCCAAAACCCGATTATATTGTTTTATCGACGTCCGCCATCGATTGGGCCTACATTCCCCTCATTTGTGCACTTGTGGGCTAACATGGATTCATGGATGCCTCACGAGGAAACTCAACTACACAAAATGTATATTTTCTCGATCTCGTTATCACCTCTCCATAATCACTAACCTCACACTAATCTCACAATTCCTCACAATGCATTATGCATATCAATTGAACATCAATACTTGCATTTCAATATCAAACACATGCTTTTAATGAAAAGCGATAACATTGATCACGTAAGTCAGCGATATCACATACTTTATCAAAAACAATAACAATAAAGAATTAATCAATCAATGTCACACAAATCAACGATTTCAGTTATAACTCAATTATCAATTTAAAGAAAGGTTCCCCAAGAGAGACCCTACCTAGAATCCAAGCTTTGTCGACTCTGACGCCAACTAAAATTAGTAACTCAACGACACGCATTCTGAAATCCTTATCCTTCTGCTTCTGGAATCTTGCAAGCGTGCTTTCCATTCCTTGTACCAGATACATACTCCAAGAAATTTGTCGAACACTTTAAATTGATACAATCATGTCCTCAAAACTACTAAGGACACCCTGAATCCTTAATCCGCAAAACTCGACAAATCCCTTTGAATCAACTTGACCGAATTCATAAATTTACTAAGGACACCCAAATCCTTAATAACAATATGCTTCATCCAAATTCCATTCTCCCACTTCTATTATTACATTATGAACCAAGTCTGCAAGTCTCATCATACTTTAGTCATGCTTAGATTGACTATATATGTCCCATCCTTAATCGATCATCAATTCCATATTCCATTATGTCGTCGTATCCATATTATGCTCTAACCACCAATCCAACTACACATTTACTCTGGACACCCAAGACTCTTTGTCTCCGATTTCTTCATCGTCTCTAAATTCCATTTACTTCTTCATAGAATGATTCTGAATTGGTATGTACACCCAAAACAAGTTTTCACACAATTGCATCGATTCCAGCCTTCAGAGTCTTGAACTGATTTCAAGTACTAATCCAAATTTACCATACTTCTGTGTCTTGAAATCCAGCAGCCATATACTCCAATTGTTTCTTTCCTTATTATCAAATCAAATCACAACTTGACCAAAACTAACAATTCATAATGAAATCCCCGACTGTTTCCAACTCCATTTCTAGAATCCAAACATCACAAATCAGTCCTTCATGTTCAGTACACTAATCACAGCATAATCCGGAAAACAAGAAGAACAACCAAAATCAGAAGTGAACCGTAAACTGATGCTGCAAACACCAAACACAAATGGAAACACCACCACTACCGCCACTGCCAACACCAAACATCAAATACAGTAACCTAAACTCCAAACTTCAATTCTTAACCAAAACTATATATCTAGCATAGAGAACACACATCAATCCAACTTCAACATTTAATTTGAAACCGGAAAACAATAGAAGCACCTCCACCGCCGCCGTGCACGGTGGCAATCACGGCAGTCAACACTGCCTAAAACCTAACTTTCTTCAAACATCAACCAATCTCGATTCAAGTATAAAGACATGTAAAGCTCAACAAATGGACCAACTTTTATACCTGAATCGAAATCAGAGGTCGCCGGAAAACATGGAAACTTGCCGGAAAACGCAGAGACCTTCCTCTGCTCGGTTCTCCCTCTCTAGGCCTCTCTTCGAAAACTAATGCCACAGAGATGATCTCCAGGTTGAGGCGAAGCTACCACCACCATTCATGCCCGTCGCCGTGGTCGGATTCGTAAACTCGCCGGTGAACCCAGAAAAGTTTATCTACATCGATTCTCTGTCAGTAGACCTCTTCATCGAAAAGGAAGACCATCTTGAGGTCGGGGATGACGACGCGAAGCTCTGGTCACCGGTGGGATGCCGAGAGACGGCCGGACGGCGGAGGGAGGCGCCGAGCTCCGTCGCAGCTCGAGACGGGGTCGTGGTCGGTCTTGGTTGAACTGATGTAGTCCGACTATTATATATCCTTAAATCCAATGGCCCAGATTATGCGGTTAAAAGATCTTATGGACCAAATAAAACCGCCTTTAAATTCTATTTTTAATTAATTTTTAGATAATACCAAATTAAACTTTCAAAAATCATTAAAAATAGCTCCGATGTCTAAAAACGCTTCTATAAAATCCTACGAACTCATAACGAAGCCTAGGTTAATCCTATGGGCTCAAAAGACACAATTTGACAAACCAAAATTTTGAATAATTTTCGAAAGCTACTAAGAAAATAAAGAATAATAGAAATTGAAATAAAAATAGATCAAAAAATATTTTCCTTTCAAAAATACAAAATCAAATTTCTGCGATGTTACAGGTACTATTAGGATTTGGCTAACCCTAATACTTGAAAATCCAATGAGTCTGAGTCGGCAAATTAGGGTTTCCTGTGTTGATGTATTGGAAACCCAATTTCGTTACGAATGACTGTTGAGACAATGCTTGGTGTGTATAATGCTTAATCATGGTGGCTTACCATGTGTTGCGGTGGTGATCGGTGGTGGTGAGCCCCGAATTATAACCGGAAGAGGGTTGAGTTTTGGTGGGATTAGAAGTGGGATTGAAAGGTTGTGGAGAAAAATTTATATGACTACGGAGGGGAGAGAAAGTAAGAAAGCCAGAAACGGGCAGAGTAGAAGGTAAGAGAGAGGAGTGAGAGATTAAAAATATCTTTTGTTGTTGCTCCTTTTATATTAATGCTAATAACTATTTTGTTGATATTTCATTCTTTTTTTAATATATTTATATATAATAAAGATAATATTTATTTTTAATTTTGACGTTTCAGTTACATTTCGTATCGAACTATATTTTAATTTTAACGTTTCCGCGTATCGAATCGTATTGAAAACCGAAACTCGTTTAACTCATTTATGTTTCCGTGCAACAATCTGAGCAGACCGGGAAACCGGTTTTTACCACAGAGCCCACAATGTTTTCACAAGACCCGGAGTGAAAAATGAAGGCAACACTATGTATTTGCATCAGAAGCAAATTAAAATTGTGTGTTATGGTATTTTGGTCCTCTGGCACATACTGTCAGCCGAACAAGCATGACCAGCCATTCCATCTCCTCCGGCCGGAACAGTGGTGGCCATGATCTCAAGGGTGAGAGGGCTCAGACAAAATAGAAAAGGAAACAAGGGAGAGTCTGAACTCTGAACTAACGGAAGCGACAACCTTAGGGAGGCTTGTACTTTTTCCACGTTAAAAAACTCTTCACCACTCGATTAATATCCTAGGCTTTCAAGACACCTTTTGGTCTCCACGAAAAAACAGTCGCAACAATGAGGGAAGAAGAAGACGACCCTCATACTCTGTTAGTCCCACAGCATCAAGAAGACGCTAATCTGATCGAACGTACTTGGTTAGAGTCGAAGAAGCTATGGCAAGTAGCAGCCCCATCCATCTTCAGCCGCCTCGCTATGTTCTCTGTCACCGTCGTCACCCAATCCTTCGCCGGCCACCTCAGTGACCTCGACCTCGCCGCCATTTCCATCGCCACCACCGTCATCATTGCCGTCACATTCGGTTTCATGGTAACTAAAACTTTACTTAAACCTCACTCTGTTTCACTGCTTTACTTGATTTCAGATTCCGATCTTTTGATGGGGTTGTCTAGCTAGGCATGGCCAGCGCGCTCGAGACTCTGTGTGGTCAGGCCTACGGAGCTAAACAGTACCACATGTTGGGGACGTATATGCAGCGTTCTTGGGTGGTTCTGTTTCTATGTGCAGTGTTGCTTTTACCTCTATTTGTGTTTGCTACGCCATTGTTGAAGCTCATGGGACAGCCAGAGGTTGTGGCCGAGCAGACTGGTTTAGTTTGCCTCTGGTTGATTCCGTTTCACTTGAGCTTCCCATTTCAGCTGACACTGCAGAGATTCTTGCAGAGTCAGCGAAAGACTGGAGTGATTGCCTGGGTTTCTGGAGGGGTTTTGGCCCTCCATGTGTTTGTGAGTTGGGTTTTTGTGTATGAGTTGAGGATTGGGATTGTTGGGACTGCTCTTACTATTGGTTTGGCTTGGTGGTTATCGGTTTTGGGTTTCTTTCTGTACACTATTTGTGGTGGTTGTAAAGAAACATGGACTGGTTTTTCAGCTGAAGCTTTTGTTGGGCTCTGGGATTTCTTTAAGCTTTCTTTGGCTTCTGGGTTCATGCTCTTGTATGTGCCTGCCCTCTGTGACTCTCTTTAAATTATGTGCTGATTACATTTGGTTTAACGATGTGCATTTTTGTTGCAGATTGGAGAATATTTATTTTAGAGCTTTGGTGATAGTGTCTGGGTATATGCACAATACTGAGATTGCTGTTGATGCCCTTTCCATATGGTTAGTGTTACTGACTTATATTCTTAGCCTGTCTCAATTATTCGCGCTTTCTTCAACTTCCGCAAGTTCTTTGATGGACAATACATATATCAATTACGGCATTAGTATCTTTAGATTTCAATGCTTTGTCTTTTGCAGCATGAGTATCTATGCTTGGGAGTCTATGATTCCACTAGGATTTCTGGCAGCAGTTGGGTATGTGGTCACTGGTTGTAAGTCTCTCTCTGAACTTAGGAAATAACTAAAGCTAGAAATGAATAATATGGATCAGTATTGTCATTCTTAAATTTTAAACCACATAAGTTTTCTTGATAAGTCAAAGCTTGAGCTGTGTTCCACATATCAGTTTTCCATTATGTAATGGATATCACAGATTGACAAGGTTTCCACTTTACTTTGCATATCACATTCTTATGTTAGAGTTAATAAAAGGAACAGCCTTGTATGAGTATTAGGACAGTTTTATAGTATATGAACTGTACAGTCAAATTTTTCATTTACAATTCGATTGAATTCTTTATTTCTCCTTTATGATTATATTATTTCTTCATTATCCAGAGTGCGGGTAGCAAATGAACTTGGCGCAAGCAACGCCAAAGGTGCAAAATTTGCAACCTCAGTTGCAGTCTTGACCTCCCTAGCAGTGGGACTTCTGTTTTCCTTAATATTAATAGCTTTCCATGAGAAGCTTGCAATGATCTTTACCTCCAGCATTCCTGTTGTCACTATGGCCAATGATTTATCAGTCTTGTTGGCATTCACCATTCTCCTCAATTGCATTCAACCAGTGCTATCAGGTAGGGAACTTAAACCAGCAAAATAGATTTTTGTTATAACAATTGTTTGATCTCAAGGAAACATTTCCTGTCATATTTTGTTTGACAGGAGTTGCAATCGGATCTGGTCGGCAAGCAATAGTAGCTATTGTAAATATAGGTAGCTACTACCTGGTTGGCATGCCTGCTGGGGTTGTTTTAGGATGGTTGTTAATGTTTGGTATTAAGGTATGTTCCTTTTGTTTAAAAGCACTTCTCCCTTCATATGTTCAGATATCATTGGTAGAATGTTGAAGAAACGTACATGACTAAGGTGCAAAGAGATTTCTCTGTTGTTCAAAATGTTACTCAATAATCTAGTTTTATTCTTTGATTTTTATGCTGGCTGGAACAAATATGTAGGGCTTGTGGGCTGGAATGATCAGTGGAACTGTGGTTCAAACCTTGATACTGATAATTATCACCATGAGATGTGATTGGGAAAAAGAGGTAATAGTAAAGGTTATACAATTATCCTCTGAAAGATGATAGCTTTGTAGTTTCTAATTTTTTATGACTACATATTGACTTGTTTGTGATTAATTATCATGACAGGCAGAGAGAGCTCATATTCACATAACAAAGGATGCGGCTACACCATTGATCTTTTCTCAATGATATTACCATATGCTCTTGTCTGTGTGACATTTTCTGTTCAAAGTATGCGTGATTTGTTTTAAACTGATGCATGCCTAAATTGAATGAGGTGATAATTCCAATATATCTCGATTGAGATACTTTAATTCAGTTCCCAGGTACCAGTTCATGAGGGCAGTGCTGATTTTGTCATAGAAAAACGAAATCAGCTGTAGCCTTGTTATATCTGGTAGTCTTTTCCTAGCCGGACGCTGATATGGAAAAAGGGTTTACACGATGAACAAATGTGGTGATATGATGAATGAACTTGATTGGTTGAAGCCTTGGAGTTGTGTGTTACCTGCTGCTATTTGCTTCTGCTGCCTTTTGGGAGTTGGTTGCTAGAATAGTTGAATTTCTCTTTGCTTCCTTGTTTTGTATGATTGCTGTTTAGCGGGTGATCCTGGTTGGGCCTTGTTGCCTTCCTTTCTCTTCTGGCTGCGACATTGTTGCCTTGTTTTTCATATTTAATACTTGTGCTTTTAAGGTGGAAACCGGAAAGTGACGTAACAATCAGAAAACAACAACCGCTTCATCTTTTGGCCCTGACGTACAAGTACCAAGTACCATCTAGTCTAATTGCCTTTGTTTTATCTGGTTCAATAATCAAGAGAATCTACTCTCAGCAGCTTGTATTTGATAAAAAAAAGAATTTGTCATCATTTTGATCATATTCCATCGTTGGAGGGAAAATGACATTTAGAAGCAGAAATATGTTAGCATGCATCTTATATTTTGGTAGGTATGCACCATATTTTGAGCACCATAACAGTGGAGCTAACATTCCTGATCTCACCCTAGGTATTTGATAGTGAACAAAGGACAAAGGTGAGAGCTGAACAAGGCCAAAACGAAAGAACTGCTAGAAGGAAAAGAGAAAATTGCATTTGCAGGTTGCAGATTTTGACACATATGGAGGCTTCAACAAACATTCAAACTTGTTTGATAGCCCTTAATATCATGGCGTTGTCTGCAATATTACTGTTATAAACGTATAGAATGGAAACGTAACTAGAATCTAGATAGACCGACGTACTCGGCCTCTCTAAGCAGTAAGCAGCTGTGGCTTTGTTCCCTTCCGCTAATTCTAGTTTAGTGCTGTCCATGATTTCAAAGTCTCCGTCTTGCTCCTTCTTTCCATTTTTCTTTTAACTTATTCTACTTATTTGTTCGGATTTTTCTTCTTTGCACTGAGACCAGCTTATTCTAGTCAGATGAGAAATATAGAGGGATCACTAAACTAAACAGTGATCAGCACACCATGCCAGTCTGATATTTCCAGTTCAACGTCTTTACATGTACCACGTACCGTCAACATCATCGTAGTCTTATGTACTATACTACAATTTTGAAACAGGTACTTAAAACCTATACAATTCCAGCATTTGCATCCCAACTTCTTCTCTGATCACATAAAATACTATACGTATGAGTTGATTGTACATTTACATACTGTAAAATTGGAGTTGTCAACATTTTCGGGACACACTCCAAGTTACCTTAGCATCCATATTAATTGTTTTAGATATCTGGAACGGAAATACCATTGTCGAGAAACTAATATCGCCTAATATTTTAATAAAAAATAAAATAAAAATTTGAATATGACAAAGAGTGAACATGAAACCATCAATTTTCCAAGAGCTCTCCTCAAGTCACACGTAATTAGCCAACAAGAGTCCTCAATGAAACACCTCACCACTTTGTCAAACTACAATTCAGTTTGTCAACAACTCCTTGTTTTAGAAACATTTGGATCCTTCATTTCCGAAAAATAAAAGTTAACAAAATTAGTATTTAATCCTCAGAATTGACCAGCTCTCCATTCCTGCTTGATCATCATCCTTTTCTAGCTTTCTGTACCATATATAATCACAGGTTGCAAATTCACTTGGCTTTTACCATGTCAGTCTCTCAGGTTAGACCAATAAGACAGGAGAGATAGCCAGCAGGCAAAGCAATACGCAAGTTTCATTCAGATAGAGGCTGTTTTCTCTAATGGAACACAGCAGGGATATAAATGGTGCAGGTTCTGATCTTACCCTGTCCCTGTTACCGGAATCTTCTCCGCCGGAAAACGCTAGTTCCGGTTATGACGACAAAGAGGAAGGCAAGCTTTCCTTGAGGGTTTGGGTAGAGTCCAAGAAGCTATGGCAGATAGTGGGGCCCGCCATCTTCAGCCGTGTAGCCTCTTACACCATGAATGTCGTCACTCAGGCCTTCGCGGGCCACCTCGGTGAAGTCGAACTCGCTGCCATCTCCATTGCCAACACTGTCATCGTTGGCTTCAATTTCGGGCTTTTGGTACGTGAGAAATGATCTTCATAATAATGTTACGTCGTTAGACTGTCGTTCTGATTCATTCAGCCTAAAAAGTTTTGTCTGAATATAGGTGGATAATAACATAGCCAAGTTGATCCTCTGATTAGAACTGTACGAAAATACAGTGTTGGATTGATAGTTTGGCAATTCATATTGTGTATTAGACTTGTTGTTTGAATAATGTATTGTTTGGCATAACATGTTCTTTGTTCATTGCCATGATTAGCTAGGAATGGCAAGCGCATTAGAAACGCTGTGTGGGCAAGCTTTTGGAGCCAAAAGGTACCACATGCTTGGGATATACCTCCAGAGATCATGGATTGTGTTGTTCCTCTGCTGCTTTGCTCTGTTGCCAATTTATGTTTTTGCATCACCGATTCTTAAACTCATGGGACAAACCGATGAAGTGGCGGAGCAGTCGGGGCTGGTGGCTGTGTGGCTCATACCCTTGCACTTTAGCTTTGCATTCCAGTTTCCTATGCAGAGATTCTTGCAATGTCAGCTGAAGAACTCTATCATCGCTTATGTTGCGTTAGCGGGATTGGTGGTTAATGTGTTCACAAGTTGGCTTCTAGTCTATGTGTTGGATTGTGGGGTTGTCGGTGCAGCTATTGCTTTGGATATCTCATGGTGGTTTTTGGTCTTTGGGATGTACATATATATTGCTTGTGGTTGGTGCCCTCTCACTTGGACTGGTTTATCTATGGAAGCCTTTTCTGAGCTTTGGCAATTCATCAAACTCTCTGCTGCTTCTGGTGTTATGCTCTGGTATGTTCATTTTTCTTCTCCACTGATACTTTAAATTTCTGGATTGATGTTGATCTTCAATAATTTGGTCCTTAACATCTAAATGCAGCTTGGAGAACTGGTATTACAGAATACTGATATTAATGACTGGCTACTTAAGTGATGCCACTATTGCTGTGGATGCCTTATCAATTTGGTATGCCATTGATTTCTAAGCACAAATCTATCTTGAATTTGTACAGTCTTTCCTACAGACCTACAATATAGTAATTGGATATAATTTTTGCAGCATGACAATTAATGGTTGGGAGCTCATGATTCCTTTAGCTTTTTTTGCTGGAACAGGGTATAGTTTCTTTTATCTCTACCTCTTTTGGCTCCTTCTAAATATAATAAACTGGACAATTCGTCATTTTTTTTTGTTTTGTATTACAATGTCAATGATACATTTTAAATGGGCATCCCCATATAAACCTTAGAAAAATATCAGTAGTGAAATGAAGCTTCTAATGCATCCATATAGATTCTGCCAAACGGACTAAGTTGCATATATTAAATGGTTGTAGGGTGAGTGTTAAGACTCTTTCTGTTGGCTTAACCTTAATAGTCCAGATTCATGGTTGAATACTATATTGGATATAGAAGAAGTTGGTCAATGTTCCGATCTTTCATGTATGTGTTGATCATACTAAACAAACCAAACGTAGATAACAAATTTTTGTCTAAGCTGTATTTTCGGTTTTGGGGAAGCACTATTTGTAGCTAGGTGCAGCAGAACTGATTCGAAATCGTGTGAAAGCACTTATTGTCATCAACAAGCATATTTTAAGTTTTTATGCTTTCTTCAATAGTAAGTGTTAAATTTTGTTGGTGAACTCACAGAGTAAGGGTGGCAAATGAGTTGGGAGCTGGAAACTGGAAGGGGGCGAAATTTGCAACAAAGGTTTCAGTGACAGAGTCCACAGTGATCGGTCTCTTTTTCTGTGTACTTGTGATGATACTCAAAGACAAGATCGCGCTCATATTCACAAGCAGCAGTGATGTCCTCGCAGCAGTTGATGATCTTTCTTACCTCTTGGCCATCACAATTTTACTCAATAGCGTTCAACCAGTTTTATCAGGTTTATTTTTCACTCCATTCTTGTTGTTTCAGTCACATTTTTACTAATTGTCACAAAAGCAGAATTAAACCTAATTCGGTAATGTGATCAGTAAATATGATTCAAAAGTTTAGATAGTCTTATTTATGTTGTGTGCGTGACAAGTAATTTTTAGATGTACATTATTATGATCTTAAAGAATGACTAATTTTTTGGTTAAATCATTGGGGTTGACAATCAACAGGAGTAGCTGTGGGATCAGGATGGCAATCATGGGTGGCATACATAAATCTCTTCTGCTACTACATTGTTGGGCTACCTCTTGGGTTTTTAATGGGATGGGTGTTCGACTTGAGCATTGGAGTAAGTTCCGTTGACGGATAATTCTCTATGTACCCACGTTTTTTTTTCACTACACCAAGTTTTGAAAATCTTAGATGGCCTTGAAATTCATGTTGAAATTGACGTTAATAACAGGGTATTTGGGGTGGAATGATCTTTGGTGGAACTGCTGTACAGACAGTGATATTGGCAGTCATAACAGTAAGACGAGATTGGAAAAAGGAGGTATGTCCAATGACCACCTCTTCTTATCCATGTTTTGGTTTCTAATTTTCAAGTCCCCCTGTTTTTCACTCTGTGGTGGTTTGAATTTTGAAGGCCGAGGAGGCCAGCAAACGTGTATCGAAGTGGTCCACGCCTAATGCAGAAGACAAACAATCAGAACAACTACTAGTCAATTAGCTTCAAGTAGAGGCGATATCAAAAAAAAAAAAAAAAAGAAAAAAAAAGTAGAGGCGACCCTGTCATAAGGCCCGACATGGTCCATACCGCCTCCCCGAAGTTTTGCTATATGCGGAGTCCAGACCCCCTCCCAAAGGTTTAGACCCACTCCACAAGGTTAAGCGATAATTAGGCCGGATGGAGTCTAAACCCCTCCAGCTCTAAGTTTTGTTATAATTAACTGAGTTATACATTTATTGTATATTAACACTCTCTATCTTAGCTCTTAGCTCTTCAGCTATTTTAGAGAGAATGTAAACTTTTTAGTAGCTGCACCTAATTTCGAAATGGCTATTCATTTGAACTTTTAGCAATTTCACTCATAACTATAGGCATCAAAAAAAAAAAAAAAAAAAAAAAAACTGTACTGATCGAAATAATGTCTTTTATTTTGTTAATATAAAACTTTTTTTTTTTTTGAAATTTGAGAATATATTCCACCGGCTGAAAATGCTATACAACCAAATATTTCTAGGTCAGGCAGGAGCAACTGAGCAAGCTACAATACAAGTTTACAACAAGTCTATTACTTAGCTACAACTAAATGCTGAAAGGGAAATAAATAAATAAAAAAACTACGTCAGTAAAAGTGAACCTCGACACTAGAAAATAAACCACATAAAAAACCTCCACTCATATGCAATCATTAGATCAAAACATCTATTATGATAAGTTTGACGTCTAAGACCCAATGATGTACGTTTCCACCCATCAGACCAGTAAAACATTCGATCTAGCGATCACATAGGTTAGAGTTGTTGCTCCTACTAAATGCTGCTCAAATCAGGCCCAATCCACAAGAGAGAAATGAAAGAGGGCGGGCCCAAAGGCCCAACACATTTAGCAAACTATTAAATACGAGAAATTTTAAATACACACCTCTAATCTCTTAATACACACCTCTATTATTTTATATTTCACATTAGATTTTATAAGTATGTTTAATTATAAAACATCCATCAATTATTAGGAAAAAAAAATTTTCTACTTCTCTAAAACCCAACTCTTCTCCACTATTATTATGCATAAAAAAAAGAAATAAAAACCTACTTTCTAAAATTCATCACCTGAATTTCGACTACTGTAGTATTTACCGATTCATTTGGTTTTTTTT
>NC_020495.1:12200946-12207937 GCF_000184155.1 Fragaria vesca subsp. vesca | reverse complement strand
TTCTCTCTCTCTCTCTCTCTCTCTCTCTCTCTCTCTCTCTCTCTCTCTCTTCGCCGTTTCTCTCTTCACCCTCCTCTTCCTCGCCGCAATCGCCTCGCCGGACACCGCCTCTTCCTCAACCGGGCTTGACAACCAAGTAGGGCGACCTCTTCGAGTTCTGCATCTTCGCAAATGTCCTCTTCCCCAATTTTCTCATCCTCTCCCTCCCAAACTTAGCTAGAAATGTTCCGGCCGGTTTGAATTAGGCTGAGAGAGAGAGAGAGAGTGAAAACGGAGGAGGTGAGGTGGGGTGTTAAATGAAATTTCTCATTTCACCCAGCTGAGTTGACATTGAAAAATATATCCAATCAGCAACTTAACCACTAATTTGGACGGTCATTTAACGGATGGATTTAATTGTGTGATATTGGATAGTTCGAGGAGTGATTGATTGAAATTGAAAGTTAATGGAGTAAACTGTCGAGTGTATGCAAGTTAATGAAGTGACAAGTATTTTCTCCAATTATGTATGTTCAATATTCTTTTTTCTTCAAATTATAGCCGATTGATGTCATATTAGAGATTTAGAGTTCGAATATAATATTACTCTTTTGATTATAAATTGAAAAATATCAAGAAAAAAATTTATAACCCGATCAAAAAAAATCTAACAGAAAATAAAAGAGAATACGTAAAGAGAGTTGTGAAATAGTAAATATATAATAATTATATTAAATAACAGATTATTATTAGTTTTAGATATTGAGGGTATTTTAGACAGTTTAGGATGTGTATTTAGTATAATATTGAAATGAAAGACTAGATGGGTAATGTATTAAGTAAATGGTGTGTATTAAGAGATTAGGGGTGTGTATTTAAAATTACACATTGAATACGCATTTAGCAAACACAAGAAAAATGTTGGTTCACACATTTAGCAAACACAAGAATAATGTTGGTTGACGGTTCTTTTCTAACATGCTTTATGGTTTGTAGGAAAGAAAAATGTTGTTTATTGTTTCTACACCACTTTCTTTTCACACATTTAAGTTATGGCTTCCTCATTTATTTTCATCAGGACTGCTCACCTGCGGGAGTGTTTTTACAGGACAAAAAGGGACAAGTCATTTATGACCTTGGGATTTAAATGAAACGGATCTAATGGTTCAAAGAAACTCCACCCCAATCGTTAGTCCACACCGAATAACTCCGAAGATTCTTGTATGTACCAACGTGCAAGTAAACCAAGAGTCATTATGCAATCCTAGCCATTTATTTGATCTAGCTGTCTATATGGCACAAACTTCAGTGTTAACACCGTGAAGAGAATTGAAAAGAAAAAAAAACAAGTTAACAAGGTAGAAAAGCAAAGGTAAACAAGAGGGGTAAAATGCGAAACAATTATCTCAAGAAGAGGAAACAATTTTTGAAATTAGAATTGCAGCACGTCTGAAAATCAAGGAGGAGGAGGTCTCTGAGGTTAAATCAGATCCAAGATGAAACATAGCATATTGGGGTCTCAGGTCTTCAATTTTATCTCCACGACTCTAATCGCGGGCAAGCTAGCCACCTCCTCCTCCGGCGCCGCGTTGCCCGGCACAATTGCTTCCATTGACGTCAAAAAGAAAGGTTCAGCCCTTTCTTTGGATCTGGTGGACTCGAGATTCTTCTACCCGATCGACGACTCGTCGACCCGAAACCATAACCTGACGATTCGAGACTCTTCGATTCCCCAGTCGAGCTTTAAACTCCTTGATGACGATACATGGCGGCCACAGGGGACTACGTAGAACTTAGCTGGCTGGAGAGGATGAGGTCTTTGACGTTGCGAGCTAGGATGAGGCCCTTTTTTTTTTTTTTTTTATCTTGTAGCTTATGGTTGCAGAGGCAGGGTTTCGGCCTTTTTTGGGAAATTATTTTGGAGGCAAGGAGATGAAGAGAGGCATATTGATCTTTACAGTTACTGGGTTTCTACCACAGTTCAAAAATTTTGGTCATTAACGACGTTAGCTTTGACTGTTAGAACATGTGAATCGTTCAAGTGCATCATGGTGCACTGAATTCGCTCCGGAATAACTCACCCATCTTCATCCTTGTCTCTCTCCTTTCTCTCTCTATATCGGTAAACACAGGCGAGGTGCTAGCAACAACACCACCACCACAACTCTGACGAAGATGGTGGTGAGCGTGTGACCGCATCGCGAGTCAGGCTCGTCGGAGTCTCAATAGGTCTCAACAGTACTGTATATAGGAGTCAGGTACACCCATGGCTTCGAACTCATCGAAACCCAAAAAAAAAAAAACCCAGAACCCAGCAGGTCTCGCACTACCTCAACTCAATCTTTGATCTATAATAGCCTTCTCTCAATGAAATCTCGAAGTATCAAATCGTTTCTCTAGACCTTATTGGTTTTTTGGAATTATTTTATGGGATTGGCATTGTTTATGCAGAGAGGTTTTGGAGGTTAATTTCAAAGTTCTGCGTCTTGAATGAGTCACCACCTTTGTTTTCACAGTTGTTCTGTATGTTGGAGTAGGAGGGAGTAGTAGATGAATGGAGATTCCACTACCACAAGAAAGGCTTTAGCCGACGAAAATAAAAAAACCAGACCGACGAATTATTTTTTCGTCGGCTAAAGTCCACGTTAGCCGACGAATTATTTTTTCGTCAGCTAATTTAAAATTTCGTCGGCTAAAGAAATTTTTTCGTCGGCTATACTATACTTTAGCCGACGAAATTTTTTGGCTAAAGTTTCATTTCGTCGGCCAAAGTTTTTACTCGTCGGCTAAAGTATTTTAGTAGACGAAAAAAAATCTCGTCGGTTATTATCAAAAAAAGTTGTCGGCTAAAAGAAAAACAATAAAATGTTGTATAACTTGCTTAGTATGCTTTAAACAAATACACAACTTTGTGAACCAACTCTACATAAAAGCAAAATTAACAAAAATCTCGTGAAATAAGATGTGTTCAGAATGGTGAAATACGGCTATGGTTCAAAAATCACATAAATTGGGTAATGTCTCTGATGTAGAACAGTCGAAACCCGGTATGCTACAGATTTGGCATTCGGTGTCCGATTGACTATTGTGATACCTTTCCGGAAGCGTAACGGCCCTACGAGTCAAACTCATCGCGTTGCCATGACATATGGGCCTTTTTGGCCATCCGAGTCCGTTTAGGGCTTCAAAAGGTAGTTTTCTTATTTCCGATTAGAGTTGACCGTTTCAATCGAGCCTTTAACGTTATCGAATCTAGTTGAATTTTTTACCATAGACGTCTTTCGTCATAATGATCATATCTGACAGTCGAATTTTGGTTTGTGAATTTTAGTCATCGGAATCACAACGTGTCTACTAATGTTGTATAACTTGTTTAGTAAGTTAACTCTACATAGGAAGCAAAATTATCAAAAATCTTGTGAAATAAGATGTGTTCAGAATAGTGAAATATGGCTATGGTTCAAAAATCACATAAACCGGGTGTCACACCCCAATTTTCGAAGGATAAAATTTCAAAAATTTGGGCATGATAAAACTCAAAAACTTAATATCCCATAATCCTGCTCAACAATTTCCAAAACTAAAAACAAATACTGGAAATATAAATGTCGATAAACTCATCAACCGAGTTAAACATTTAATCTCCTTAATTACATTAACTTCCAAAAGTCTAGTAATAAACTACTTCGCTTACATGAGCTTAAAAACAACTACCATAAAATACAAATAATTGTATATCGTCAAAAACCCAGCTCGTAGGCCACTGCCTCCTACCTTCTGATCATCACCTGCAGGTCTAACCCCTACACCACGAATTGGTGCACCGGCTTGTAAACAACAAACCCGGTAAGCTAAAAAGCTCGTATGAGTAACTCCCAAAATAATAACCCAACAATCCCAACATCACATATAATTAAAACTGGTAATTACTGCATTAGCAATTTAGTTCAGGAATCACCTAAAAGCAAGAGAATTCAAAAGAAACAATTAAGAAAAAAACAATAATTTAAAATCACTCAAAATCATAAATGAATCCTATAAATAAACATAGTTCAAGAATTCTATTAAAATCACACAATTAAGATTTAAAAATCTCCTGCGGATAAGCATAGTTCAGGAGATACTCAAAGCAAGAAATTTATACAACACATAAGAACATCACACAAACATTTCTCTACTCTTACTTATGAGTTCGCCAACACTTAGTCATCCCCCATAAGTAACCAAACAAATGCGTACTCATGGGTTCGTCAACACTTAGTCATCCCCCATGAAGTACCGACTGACAGACTAGAGCTCTAAACTGACCGTAACCAATCACCCGGCCAAGGCTTGGTTCCCGGTCCACCACGAAGGCTCCTAATCTAATAATCACCACTAAGGCACACACATACACAACTAATGCACACAATCACCACTAAGACACACATTCCAATACTCTCCTATCATAACACTTATCAAATCACAAAATAATAATATAATCATAACCGTAACTTATCACCCGATTAAAGGCTAGGAACCGGTTTGACTATTTAAACAACAATTCAAATATAAAAATATCAACAACAACATCACAAGAGCACTTCATAAATTATATATTTCCACCTAGATATATTTATATAAACAAAGACATAGATATTCCCACTAGAATAATCTATCAACAACCATATTTCAACATCACCATATCACATGATCGAAAGTCTTTTTGAAAGATTTATTTTTAACAGAAAACTTGTTTTCACTTACCATGAGCCGTTGACGATCAAGCTCATTTATTTATTTTTTATTTTTTAAAAACAAAGTCATTTTCCTTTAAGGACAATTTCACAATTAATAAAACAAAATTATAAAGTAAATTCGGTTCCTTAAGAACCCATGTGAGATTTGCTCACAATATAAAAATAGCATCATAATCATCAATCAAAACCATTACCATCGTCATCATAATAATTATCATCATCATCATCCTCAAAAACAACATCACAATCATCATCATAATCATCTCCAAAATCAACATCTTAATAATTATAAATAATTGGTCCGAAAGTGGACCTTGGTGAGATCTTACTCACCTAAAAATCCCGCTGCGTCTTCACAAATGAAACTCAAGAACCAAGCTCAACACACTTCACAAGTCGCCTATAATTACACAATTAATAAATTAATAACCACTTAACCAAAAGAACATTGCATCCTTAACAAGCCTTAACCCAAGCTTTGCCCAAAAAAGAACAACCTTCTTCCGAGACCTCCTAAGGTCATCGAACACTTAACTACCTTCCCCCAGTGCCTAACTTTGGATTCTCTTAGCTCAACACTTCGCACAAGTCTACAATAACAAAGAATTTAACAAGCAAAACTTAATCAAACTTTACCTAATCACATAATATACCAATATGCTCACAACAACAAGAACTAGCTAACCGAAGTAACTAAACATACACACCCTGCCTAACGCGCCGCCACGCGCCACCACCGGCGGCGGCGAGTGGGCCCCACGCGCCACCCTACAACTTCACAATCTCAACAAACTTCCAACATCAAACTTGAACATAACTACAAGGGGGACACTTTTCATACCTGAAGGTCCAACCAGTTCAGCCGAAATTGGCCGAAAATCGTCGAAAACCCGCCGGAAAAGTTGGAATTCACCACCACCACTCCACACCGAGATTCGAGCTTCAAGACCACCGGAAAACGAACCAGGACGCCAAGGAGCTCCTATCCCGACCGTTTCCAAGCTGGGTCGCCGCTACCGGAGGTGGGAAACCCGACCGGTCTCCAAACCGGACTTCCAAGCTTCGGGTCACCACTTCGGGACTGAATCGGCGCAAGTCACCACCACAGGGCAGCTCGGACGGAGGAAAGGAAGAGAACCCGGCCGGTGCCGTCGTCTGGGTCGGCCGGAGTTGGCCGGAAAAGTCGGGTCGGCTGGAAAACTCAGATACCGAAGGTGAGGCGCTGGAGAGAAAGAGAAGAGGGAAGAAATGGTTCCAGAAAAATGAAAAGAAACCTAACACTTTTTTTAGTTATACTAAAAAATTCCCAAAAACCACGAACTTTTGCTGACCATAACTTTCACATACGAAGTCCGTTTTACACGTGCCATGTGTCTACGAACTCGTATCGTCGTGCTCTACAACTTAAAAAGTCAACTCTTGACCCTTCAAAAATCATAAAACCCTTTCGGGTAAATTACGCGTCCGAACACTTCCGCTCTTTCTTCGAACCTCAAAAACACACTAATTTCTAACTCGAAAACTCCCAAATAATATTAGAAACTAATATTATTTTTCCGGGGTATTACACCGGGTAACGTCTCGGTGTCAATAGTAGCGGTCAACCCTATTTACCGTTATTATTCCCTATGGGGAGCCCTATCGTCGGAAGGTATATGTGTCACATCCCGACCCTTATATTTTTACCTAATTTACTAGCTTGATTATAATAAGAATTTTACCGTCTCCGTCATTGAATTAATAGTTTATTTGGTCCCTAGAGGGGTTTCGAGGACGATTATGTGCGGAGGATTATTCGTAGGAGGAAAATTCGACGACGGTAAAAATGGTAAATTTTAGCTAGTAAAAGGTAATTTTTATTCGGGTATTATTTTTCAGGGTGTTTTATTTATGGATTTGGGTTGTATAAGTGTGGATCGGGCCAAGGGGTGGCAAAAAGCCCAAATCATTTCTCTTCTCTCTCCTCCCTCCCGATTCTCTCTCCCTCTCCCTCCGCCGGATTTTCTTCCCGCTCGTCCGCCGCCGTCCGGCCGCCTGGGACTGCCGCACCGGTCACGTTCGGTCGGCCGTTGACCCAGCTTTCTTCTTGGACCGGTGAGAGCTGCCCTAGCGCCGCCGTGAAGGAGGGAGCTCGCCCGGAAGCTTCGGCTGCGTGGTGGAGTCCCGACGCCGGAACTCGCTCTTCCGGCCACCATTTCGGATGATTTCAGTTCCATTTGGAAGTGCTCTCCGTGTGTAGCTTTTCCCTAGAAGGTAATGATCCAATTCGAAGT
>NC_020495.1:12188117-12200415 GCF_000184155.1 Fragaria vesca subsp. vesca | reverse complement strand
ATTATGGTGTGACGTGAGCGTTGGACGCGAGCGTAGTAGCCCTATATGAGTGTCTAATTCATATAGGGGGTATGGACACATATTTATACACCCGTCTGTCCACTTTAATGGCGTAGTGAAGCACCGCATTAAGGCGTGTGACGTGAGCGTTGGACGCGAGCGTAGTAGCCCTATATAGACCCATGAATTTATATAGGGAGTATGGACGTGTGTAAATACATACATATATTATAGAGCCTGAGAGGCTCGATATTTTATGAGCTAAAAGTTTTATCGCTTGCAGCATGCATTCGATTTTCCTTGGAAATTGATTTGGGGAAACATAAATATTTTATTCGTTAATTTATTTTTGTCCACTCACTCTAACGTTTCGTTTTGAAATGTTTTCCCCTGGGCTCTTCGTTTTAAAAATGCCCAGTTTGCAGGATTGCATAGTTGAGGTCGGACATATTTGGAGAAGAGGCATAGTCAATAGTGTAGCTTCCGCTCATTTTTATATTTCTAGTCCATTTCCTTTCAAATAGAGTTGCTCTGAACTGTGGCTGTTGGCTATGAGATTATCTTGTTTAAGTTGGTAATTAAATTGGGAGATGTTGTGATTTGGGGAGCACGAAGGCTCCAGGAGTTTAAGGTTGGATTTGGATTTTTTTCAGAAGTGTTTACAGGTATTTATTAGGAAGGGTTGTCCATTTTCAAGGGAGGTTATGTCGATTTTTCGGTAAACTTTCCTTGGAGGTGGTCCTCACACGACTTACTCCGGGTTTCAGGGTGAAACTCGGGGTGGGTCGTGTCAATATGTCTCAAACTTTTTATATGGGAAGTTGCGTCTCATCTACGCGAGAGTTTTTCATGTGGAAGGTTTGACCAAACTATGTAATATAGAGGGAGATATGAGCGTTTTCGTGTGATAAGTGACGATAGATTAGGGTTGACCGTTTCGATCGAGCCCTTAACGTTGTCGGATCCAGTTGAATTTTTTACCATAGATATCTTTCGTCATAATAATCATATCTGACGGTCGAATTTTGGTTTGTGAATTTAGTCATAAGAATCACGTGTCTACTAATGTTATATAACTTGTTTAGTAGGTTATACAACTTTGTGAACCAACTCTACATAGGAAGCAAAATTATCAAAAATCTCGTAAAATAAGATGTGTTCAGAATGGTGAAATACGGCTATGGTTTAAAAATCACGTAAATCGGGTAACGTCTCGGTGCCGATAGTAGCGGTCAACCTTATTTACCGTTATTATTCCCTATGGGGAGCCCTATCGTCGGAAGGTAAATGTCTCAAAATTTTTATATAGGCGGTTGTGTCTCATCTTCTAGTGTCGTCGGCTAAAGTTATCGCCGACGACCCTTTCCCGACGAAACCATAGCCGACGAAGGCTCGTCGGTTAAGATCTTAGCCGACGAATTAAGCTAACAGGCCGACGAAACTTTTTCGTCTGCTAAAGTGTTTGTCCTGGTAGTGTTCTTACCAAAGCTATATTGTTGAATGTGTAAAATTTCATATTCACAATTTCAGGGTTGAATCAAATCCCAGATTCATTATTTTCTAAACTAAGAATATCCCCTAAAATTATTTGCTTTTCTATCTGTAATTGATAGTTGGGAACTACCTTCCCCGCCTATAGACCAGTCATGAAACTTGTAAACACGATGCATATCCCATCTCGCCATGGTGAAAGATCATCGGTACCACATCGAGAAAGTGTTCCTCGAAGCTCCACAAGAAGACACCATGATAATAGTCATGTATAGTTTGTCCCACATTGATAATATGTAAAAGGAGGGAACATTCTTTAGCTATAAAAGGAAGGTTTCCCATATGTAGAAAGGATGGATGATCTCTACTCACTCCACAAAGGCCTATTGGCCGTGATAGTTGATTCGTAAGTGGACGTAGCCATGTCCTCCGATGACATGGTGAACCACTATATGTCCTTGTGTCTCTTGTACATGATTGTCTGTTCCACCGTGATTCTACATAGTCTCCGGGATTATGCAGAAACACTATCTTAACTTATGGAAATTGTGGTCTGATTCTTTGGGTTTCTTCAATTGTGAACGGTAATGATCCAAAAATTCTCAACTCTCAAGTTTGGTGGGAACGACGTCATTGCTCTTTGTCGGAGTTGTGTGGTGGTGGTGTTGTTGTAGAGAGAGAAAAGAAGAGAGAAAGGAATGAAGATGGGTGAGTTGTTATCTGGTGTTATTTTCATTGTTGATTGTTTATTTTTTCAAAGATAGCAATATAAACATCTTTTTTTAAATGGTTTGACTTGATGGGATTTGCCTCCTAATCGATTCGATTTTATGTTATTCATTGTCGAAGAGATTCTCCAAGACTTTCTAACTTTCCTCTTTGTTATAGCTTGAATGTGTCTGTTGTTTTCTTTGTCCGTTGGGGATGTTACAACTTATTGGGATAGAGTCTTACGTTGGAGACAAGTCTCCTTCTTGTATTTGGACTTAATTCAAATTCCAATAAATGAATTTATTTTCTTTGCACTTTTCAGATAAAAGAACTACAAATTCTAACTGTTTTTATCAACAGTTACATATGTTCAAACTTAAACTCTATTTGTGAACAGTCGTGTCTTCTTATCTGACATCTATAAAAGAACGATCAATTCATTTAGAAAAATATATCGATTCACGATTCTTTTTGACATCTCTACTATCAAAATTCCTAAAGAGAGACACAAGTGAAGTTTACTAGGATTTAAGGTATCTGCGCAAAGGCCTTGGATAGAGAGTTGTATCCTGCAGGATGAATATCTACTTTCAATCAAGCACTGCACAGGTACGGGGACGAAATTTTGTCTTAAGGAAATTGCTTTTGCAAGCCTCTCTCACAAGTTTGTTCTTCTAAATTTCGTTTATATATTAGGATTGATATCTTTCTGAATCCTAGATTAGTATAAGAATTGTTTTCAATTCAGTTATCTATTTTTCTATCAATTTGTTATAGATTTTGTTGTTATATATACTGTATTGTTTCTAGTACAGCAACTAGGATTGATCTGTGCTGTCAATCTCGCCTGGGTCTAACAGGGGAGTGATATCGTTTGGTCTGTCTATTGTTTTTTTTTTTTTTTTGGGTAGTTAGGTTCCATATCTAATGCTCGCTCTTTATATTCTTGTTTTCCTCGGCTTTTCAATTTCACTCGATAAAGGTTAGGCCATCTATCCCGTTATCTGTTCCTCAAAAACAAAAATAAAAACATTAACATAATTGTGAGAGCTCCACAAAAATAGGAGGGAATTAGGGTTCGAGAGATTTCAAGTTTTCGTCGTCTGTCCGGCGGCGCCCTCGCATCTGGCAGCGGCTTCGTGCTTGCTCGTCGGTGTATGATGGGTGTGGCCGGACGGGCTATTGGTTGGGCTATGGATTGTGGTGGTCGGAGGATGGGAGAGTTAATGGCTTCGGAATGGGTGCGATCCAGTATAAGTTGGCTTGTGCTTCTGATGTGGGTCGATATGGCTACTATTCTGGTCTTTCTGATGCGTCGAGGGCAGGTAGAGGTATCGCGGGATTGGAGGTGGTTCGAGGAGGGGAAGATTGCGGTGGCGCTGCTCTGCTCAGATCGTGTTTTTTCGATCTGGGTTGGACAGTCCTGGTGTGATATGTGGAAGGTTTCAGATGAAGGTTGTGATACTTTTTCAGGCCCTCACGCGGAAGTTGGGAGGATGGTGGCGGCAGGGGGTCGACGGAGGTGGCGGAGCAGTTCTCTGAGGGATCTGCCGAGTCGGGCCAATTTGCAAGTGGATCGGGTCTTCTTTGTGGGCCTTTGTCTCTATGTCCATCTGGTGGGTGATTGGGTCTGGACTTTCTGTTTGGGCTTGAATTGGTCCTTGTTTTTACTTTTGGTCTTTGGTATTGTTAGGTTAGGGTTTTTTGTTTTTTGGTATTGGTTAGGTCTAATAAGTCTCTCCTCTTTCGAGCGAGAGTTGGGGTGTTTTGGTTTGGTTGGTATGCTACTTTGGTGGCGTTGTTCTTGGGGTTTCATCTTGGTGTTGTCTGGTTGTCAACATGTGGGTGGATTGCCTTTGCATATAGTCTGGTGGTTTTTGGACACGGTGTTGAAGAAGGATAATTGGCTCGGTTTATTGTTGGTAGCAAGGTTATATCGTTACTTCCAGGCTTTGGTAGCTCGTATTGGGAGTAAAATTTGGTTAGGGGTTGGGTCCTTTTGGCTCATGGATGTTGTTTTTTGTAACGGACCTGTAACTATGGTTATTGGTAGGAATGGGCGTTTTGGTGTAGGCACCATAACCGATCATTCCGTTATGCTGTAATTTTTTTTGTTATTAATGAATTTTCTTCTAAAAAAAAAAAAAAAAAACAATTAACATGTTATGTAATTTAGCCATTTCATCGGAACAGATGAACGCATATTAAAGTTGTTGAAGCTAGCTAATATATGAAATCCTTCTGTACTTCCTAGTTGTTAACATATATATACGAGGCTAAGAATTAGTTATAGCATATCAGTCCCGTTCACCTGGTCACCTACTGACCAGGGAACATTTGGTCAACTGCCCTTAGATCAAAACCAACTTAAGTCAGATGGTTGGGATTTATTGACCCTTATTTGATTTAAATTTATATCTTGTATTTTTTTTTTTTAAATCAGCATTGAGTTCTTCATTGATTTGCCAGACTTCTTCTCTTCTACTCCTTTTTCCGATCTACTTCTTTTTTTCTCGGACTACAGACGTCTTCTACTCTTGTCATCTTCTCACAAAATCCATGAAATTTGATGCAAACCTAGAATAGATTCACCAGAGACAGACCCACTCGTCTTCTCCTCTTCTCATCCTCTCTAAACACAAGTAAATTCTGTAAATCTCTTTTCTTATATTCTAAAAACCCCATATTTTTTCCTCTTTAAACCCAATTCTCTAGTAGCTTAGCATCAACCCTTTTCCTCTTTAAACCCAGTTCGTCGATTCTCCGGTCGAATCTGAAATTTTCCCTAAATTTTGTAATCTTGAGAGAAGAGTAGAAGAGGAGAACACGTGATTCAGCGTTGGGTCTCCGTCCCCGACGAATCCATTCTAGGTTTGTAGCAGATTTTATGGATTTTTGTGAGATGATAAGAGGAGGATTGAGGAGAAGAGGAGAAAAAACCCAGAAAGGATTTGCTGGAGAAGAAGATGAAGACTCGGTTCGTGGGAGAAGACTTAAACAGTAACTGATACTGATTAGAAAAAATACAAGATATAAATTTAATTCAGATAAGAGTCATTAAATCCCAACCATCAGATTTAAGTTAGCTTTCATTCAAGGGCAGTTGACACGGAACTGTATAATAACTGGTATCATATATATGAACCTTTATTGTCATGCACTACCATTACTGTGTCATTAACAAAAAATGAACCTTTATTGTCATGCACTACCATTACTGTTGTTTTTTTTTTTTTTTTTGAGAATGACAGTACCATTTCTTCAAAATTACAACGTGGGAATACATGGTTCACCCAACACACCAACCTGAATCAAGTACAGCTTATAATTTTGCTTCTGGAACTTAGGCCATTTCCTCCGATCCGAAAGGTTGCTGAAGCATGCCAACACTCGGCATGCATTCACCTAATTTTCAATAACAGCCGATTTTGGTAACCACCAGTCAACGCCCAACCAAGAAAGTATGAATCTGGTCAATCATTGGTGTCGTATGTATATAATTCCATGTCACTTCACAATCGAGGTAGCTCGCGCAGTATCAAGTGTTAACTCCCTCCATCTCCTTGGTGGTCTCAGAAGGCCACCGGAAGATAAGGAACCACTATGGACAAGGAAGAAGAAGTTCTGATTCTTAACCAGCCCTTATTAGAAGAACCGGCGACCAGAAACACTCCACCTGAAGATCTACAAGGAAAGAGCCTTAGGTTAAGAGTTTGGATAGAAACCAAGAAACTATGGCGCATCGTGGGGCCCGCTATCGTGGCCCGGCTTGCCTCCTTCTCCATGAACGTCATTACTCAGGCCTTCGCTGGCCACCTCGGTGACAATGAGCTCGCTGCATTCTCCATCGTCAACAATGTCATCCTCGGCTTCTCATTTGGTCTTCTGGTACATGTCTTTCCAACACTTGTTGCCACTAATAGTATTAATGCTCGATCACTGGGAACGGTTGTTTAATTTTCTTCACGTTTTGAATTTTGGTTTTGAAAAGTTGGGAATGGCAAGCGCGCTGGAGACTTTATGTGGCCAATCTTTTGGGGCCAAAAGGTACTCAATGCTTGGGATTTATCTCCAGAGATCGTGGATCGTGTTGTTCATATGCTGCATTCTGATAACACCGGTTTTTATTTTCGCTTCCCCGATTCTGAAACTATTGGGGCAGACAGATGAAGTGTCAGAGCTTTCAGGGATTGTGTCCCTTTGGGTTTTGCCATTGCATTTCAGCTATGCGTTTATTTTCCCGTTGCAAAGGTTCCTGCAGAGCCAGCTCAAGAACTTTGTGACTTTGTGGATGTCCTTGGTGGTTTTGGTGGTTCATGCCCTGATAAGCTGGATTTTTGTCTATGTTTTGGATTTTGGACTTGTGGGTGCCGTTGTGGCCTTGGATATTTCATGGTGGCTGTCGGTCTTCATGATGCTTGGGTATGTGACTTGTGGTTGGTGTCCGCTGAGTTGGCCTGGTCTGTCTCTTGAGGCTTTTTCTGGGCTCTGGGAATTTGTCAAACTTTCTACTGCTTCTGGCGTCATGCTCTGGTAATAATAATATTGCAATTTTCCCTCCTATATTTGGTTTAATTCTTCTTCTTTTTTTCTTCTTTTCCCTAACAATAATTGGTTAGAGGTAATAATAATATTGCAATTTTCCCTCCTATATTTGGTTTAATTCTTCTTCTTTTTTTCTTCTTTTCCCTAACAATAATTGGTTAGAATGATTAGGACTAAACAGTAAACCAAATAGTGTGGTAAAGTTGATCCAGCTGCTAAGTATGAAACTTTCGTGTCTACGGTTCGAGTCTCGGCTCTCACCAGCTTATGACCAGTAGATTTAAGAGGTTTTTAAGTCCGTGCGCTAGCATTTTGCTAGAATACTCTTGATCTGAATACTCTGACAGTACTTGCTGAGTTATGCTAACATAACAGATATGAGTCATAGGACTTGGTCTTCCCTCATCGTTACTATTATTTGGGGTGATATAACATGTACTATTCAACACCGTAGTAGTTTCATATATGTGCCTTTAATTTCGAAAAGTCATGCATTACCCTGAGTTCTAATAAATGTTTCCATTGATATACACAGCTTAGAATTCTGGTATTACAGAATTTTAATAGTGATGACCGGAAACTTATCGGATGCGACTATTGCCGTTGATGCGTTGTCAATTTGGTATGAGACGTCTGTTTTATCAACATTTCCCTCTCAATGTATAATCCAATTTGGTTGAGATTGGAGAACTCTTAATTTTATTATTCCAGTTTTACTACTCTAATGCTTAATCCTTTCTTGTTTCTTGGAATCAAATATTACAGCATGACTGTAAATGGGTGGGAGTTCATGATTCATTTAGCTTTCTTGGCTGGAGTCGGGTACCATTTCTTTTCACCTCTTTCCACACTCGTCATTTTATAGAATTGAAAACGTAATGAATTTGAGTCTAGCAATTTTCTGGAAATCATATTATGGATCACGCAGGGTAAGGGTAGCAAATGAGCTGGGAGCCGGAAATGGTCAGGCAGCAAAGTTTGCATCCAAGGTTGCAGTGGCCGAATCCAGCTTCATCTCCCTATTCTTTTGTGCACTCATTGTTGCGTTACATGACAAGTTCGCATACATCTTCACATCAAGTGCTGATGTCCTCCAAGCAGTTGATCAGTTGTCTTACCTCTTGGCTGTCACCATTTTACTTAACGGGATTCAACCCGTTATATCAGGTTAGTTTGTCAATACGATGAATGCAATTTTGGGCACATGTTTTCCTGCTTGGAACTGGAATGATTGAGAAGGAATCCAAGTAGACTAAGATTTTGTATTGGGTTCAAGTATGGTTTTTCATTGAAGTAATCTCTATGATTTGTGATCTCAACTATGATTGTGTCCTCCTTTCTATAACAAGTGTTTTTCATTTTGACAGGAATAGCTATAGGCTCAGGATGGCAAGCATGGGTGGCATACATAAATCTTTTCTGCTATTACATTGTTGGGCTCCCACTTGGAATAGTTTTGGGATTCGTTGCCGATTATGATGTTTTGGTATGGTTGCTCTTTCATCAGCCTCCAGCACATTTCCCTCCTAAATAACCAAATCATAGACTTCAATTACGGACTAACTTGTGCAAATTAATGTAAAACAGGGTATGTGGTCTGGGATGGTCCTTGGTGGTACTTTGGTACAAACTGTAATTTTGGCTATCATCACAACACGTCGTGATTGGGAAAATGAGGTACAAACTCGTTATCAATAACCATACAGTCATCAAATTTTTAATCAAATACAATAATTTAAACAATGAAATATGTTGAGTAGATTTGGTGGCCTATTCATGGTTGAGAATGACAATCGTTTATCGCATCATATCTGGTTGACCTAATTTTGCAGGCACTGACTGCTGGCCGGCGAGTGAAGAAGTGGTCTAGACCAGATAATCAAGAAGAGGGACAGCAATGACCGTAGAAGCTTATGCAGAAGGAAAATAACATATAGGAGCATTATAGTTTTCCTGTCATATTCATCGAACTCATTTTTGTAACATTCTGATTATGATGTTGTGTAAAATTCGATCCAGAACCATTTCTCTTGATAGAAAAGTGTAAAGGTCATTCGTTCCATGCAAAATTCATTATCTTCAGGCTACGCTTTGGAACGAATGACTTCATGAATTTGACTTCATGATCGCAGTGTGGTGGGATTGAAGTGTGGTGGGACTGAAGACTTCATATTTGCAGTGTGGTGGGACTGAAGATCGGAATGGGAGCCATATATAGGTGGTTTGAGGTTTGCGACAAGCCGATATGTTGTTGACCAGGCGACGCTTGTAGCAGCGACATCCATTTGGTGTGAGTGTGACCATGGTCTTAAAGGCTTAAGGCTAGAAGAGCCACCTGACTGAACCGGTGGTAAAATCTCTTTCGAGATGTACATCCATTACCGGTCTGATCTTGGCGGGAGAGAGGAAGAGATGGTTGATCATGTGGGTCTCAGCTCTCGTGGCCTGCAGCAATGTGGCCTGGTGGGACAGGCCTTTGGGTTTCTATTTTTCTTTTTTCTCTCTTTATCGTGTGCTTCGCCAGTAGGCTTTTGTGGGAGGCGCTTCTAGCCTGTATTGTTGCTAGGTCGAAGTTGTTCGTTGGTCTAGTGAGTGAAAACGTAAAGTAATGGGTTTTTAGGCGTCATACTCGTCTGGACAGTTGCATTTTTCTTATAAGAGTAGAGGTTTTCACTGCATTTTTCTTTGTGGTTTTAGGTTTAAAGCGTCTATTTTTTTTTTACTTTAGTTTTTGATTGTCCGTCTTTTTAAATTTTAGTTTTTTGTCGTCCATCTTTTTTAACTCTAGTTTAAGTAATTTGTTTTTTTGTTTCAAATAATGGCTTTTTGAGCTTTGTATTAAAGTTTGTCTCTTGCTTGTCTAGACGTAGGACATGTATGTATTAGAGTTAATTATCTCATGTTTGACCAATGGTTGTATTTGCTTTTTGTCCACTAGAATTTATCCAATTTAAAAAAAAAAAAAACTTAAACTTTTCTTGAAGTGAGCCAATCATACTAATAAATCTAACAAAATCTACTTACAAAGCAAATACAAAGAACTCTCTCTAATGTTTGGACTTGCCTCTAGGTTTCGCTATATGCTTCAACTTTGGTGGAGCGCTTTAGGATTTCATTACAAAACTTTTCCAACGGAGGTTGTGCACCTTGTGTTATGCAGACCAACCAATGGCCGGATATCAGCGATGACGATTCAGGGAGGTGGTATAGTGCTTTAACCATGACAATTTGTTGAGGTTGAGAGCGAGTTCAATGAGACTAAATGATTTGATACCCCGACTCTCAAGTCTATCGATGTGGTATCGGAAATCTTATCTTTCTATTATATCGGTACTTCTGTCAATTTTTTGTGACTGCTCCGTCAAATTGATGACCACTTGAGCACATGGAGCAAAAAGGAAAATAGAAAAATGACACAAATGATCCTCAATTGTTTTTCCCTCAACTTCTTCATGGTTCCTCTTTGCATCTGCAGATCGCACATGTTTTATAATCTCTCCTACTCTTGAAGGATGATCTATATATAATGGCTAGAATCCGAAATTGTTCATATATTTTTAAAATTGATTCTTCAAAGCTGGTCGTAAGATAACATTAACAATTGCTCCATTTAAGAGTCTCAGTTTTGTCTTATAGTAGTACCAAAATGCACTCTCTTAGAAGTTTCTAATTCCCGATTCGGTTCTAAATCTATCGAAAGTTTTACATATTGACCAAGAATGAACATTTTAATTAAGAGACAAGTTCTTCCTTTTCTTCAAAAAATAAAATATTTGATTTTTTTTTTTTTTTGTCGTAAAATATGTCATTGATGTTTGATATCATTTGACATAAAGCGCATATTGCGAAATCCTTAATCCCCCTCTAGACTCCATTTCACTTGCAAACCCCAACTCGTGTTGGATTCAGCTTTTAATCTGCTTCAGGAGCGTAAGCCATTTGTTATAAAGGTTGCTGGAGTGCCAACACTAATCAAGATTCCATTTACCTAAATTTCAATAGCAAACGATTTTGGTAACAACCACTCAACGCGCGCTAATCAAGATTTAATTTCCATGTATGATCGAATCTTGTCGATCTCAAGTGTCGTCTGTAAATAATTTATAATCTGTCACTAGCTTCATAGTCAAGCTAGCTAGCTTGCTGTTAAGTGTTAACTACCTCCATCTCCTTGGTGGTCTCACAAGGCCATCGGAAGAGAAGGAGACATGGACAGAGAAGAAGAAGAGGTTCGGGTTCTTGACCAACCCCTATTACCTGAACCATCAACCAGAGACAGTCCACCTGAAGATCTAAATGCCAAAAGCCTTCCGTCAAGAGTTTGGATAGAAACCAAGAAACTATGGCGCGTCGTGGGGCCTGCTGTCGTCTCTCGTCTTGCCGGCTACTCCATGAACGTCATCACTCAGGCCTTCGCTGGTCACCTCGGTGACAATGAGCTCGCTGCAATCTCCATCGTCAACAATGTCATCGTCGGCTTCTCATTTGGTCTCCTGGTACATTTCTCCAACGTACACCTGATTCGCACTAGTAGTATTTGCTCACTGGCAATGGTTGTTTAATTAAAATTAATATTCTTGACATTTTGAGTTTTGTTTCTTAATAGTTGGGAATGGCTAGCGCGCTGGAAACTCTCTGCGGGCAAGCTTTTGGGGCCAAAAGGCACTCACTGCTTGGGATTTATCTCCAGAGATCCTGGATCGTATTGTTCGTCTGCTGCATTCTGCTATCACCGATTTTTATTTTCGCTTCTCCGATTCTGAAACTACTGGGGCAGACAGATGAAGTGTCAGAGCTTTCTGGGGTGGTGTCCCTTTGGTTATTGCCCTTGCATTTCAGCTGTGCGTTTATGTTCCCATTGCAAAGGTTCTTGCAGAGCCAGCTCAAGAACTTTGTGACTTTGTGGATGTCCTTGGTGGTTGTGGTGGTTCATACCCTGGTAAGCTGGATTTTTGTCTATGTTTTGGATTTTGGACTTGTGGGTGCTGCTGTGGCCTTGGATATTTCATGTTGGCTCTTGTGTTTCATGCTGCTTGTGTATGCGACTTGCGGTTGGTGTCCACTGAGTTGGCCTGGTCTGTCTATGGAAGCTTTCTCTGGGATCTGGGAATTTGTCAAACTTTCTACTGCTTCTGGCGTCATGCTCTGGTAACATTGCATCTTTCCCTTCTATATAATTTGGTTCAATTTTCTTTCTTTTTCTTTTTCTTCACAATAATTGGTTTTTCTTCACAATAATTGGTTTGAATAGAACAAGAAAAATTTTATTCACACATCCTAATATAGTTAATACACACCTCTTATATTTTTTATCTAAATTTTTCCTTAAACTTCCTTTTATGCCCTTTTTATTTTACTTAATACACACCCTTTAACTCATCAACTTGTTCTTTCTGTCAATCGACTGCTCCTCATGAATCTATCACAATATTTTCTCACCTCTATGATCGATCAATACTACTAATTCAACTAAAATCAAATCGAATTAGTAAGCAAATGAAGCTTAATAAACTATCAATAGAGACAAAGTGATTGACTATTTTTTTTTTTT
>NC_020495.1:12181920-12188043 GCF_000184155.1 Fragaria vesca subsp. vesca | reverse complement strand
TTTATAGACTGTAGATTTCTTAGAGTTGTAGATTTGTATATAAAATTTTGTTTTTTGTATTCTTTTTTGTTTGTTTAGTTTTTTTTTGTTTCATCTTCATCAAAGGGATAAAATTGTATTAAAAAAGTTTCAAAAATAGGGATGTGTATTTATAAATCTGGTATGTGTGAATAAAATTTCTCATAGAACAATGGTGCATTGAGTAGACTTACAATACTGTTAACTGTTAACAACCTCTCCTAGCAAAATTACGAAAACTCCTAGCAGCCTACCATGTTTGTTGTGGGCTGCCTTTCGCCAATTTGGTTCAAGGATATAGGGGATGCGGTAAGTTACCGCTCTAACCGAGCTTGTACTGCTGAGGTCGACTTTGGTTGATTGTTATTAGACTTGAACAGGGACAAGCGTGGCCCGTAGATCACATTATATCGATATTGTCCCAACTTAACCACCTTTAAGGTGTTGGGTTTTAATCACAAAAGACCTCGGTACAATTAAGTGTGATCTATCAATTTATAAGTTGTATTTTATATATCTTTTTTCTGATGTGGGATATTTCCTCTCCAACACTCCTCACGTGCACCCTAACTTTGTTTAGGTCTGCACGTGGAATTCATTCAATCCAATTCCCATATCGGAAATCGGTAATGCTTCGGTCCAAGGCCCACTGCAGGCACTTGGTATGGTATGGGCTAATCAGAATTTTTTCCGGTGGCAATTCAATGAACCCAAATCTAGGCTCATTATGTTGGGAGATTTTCTCTCATTACGCTAGGAGACATAATTGAAGAGGGACCCGCTCTGATACCAATTTGAACAGGGCCATGCGTGGCCCGTGGATAACATTGTACCGATATTTTCCCAACTTAACCACCTTTAAGGTGTTAGGTTTTAATCACAAAAAGTCTTGGTACAATTAAGTGTGATCCATCTATTTATAAGTTGTATTTTATTTATCTCTTTTCTGATATGAGATATTTCCTCTCCAACAATTACGATAGCACTGTTGATGTCAATCTAGATGTGGACATAGGCACATAGCAACCGGTTCTCTTGTCAACTGTTTTGCTCATTTAGCTAAATAAACCCCTCCTGCTCTGGAGAAGGCGGTCCAGTTGACTTAGACCATCTCCACCGGTGGCAAAAGAAAAACCCTGCCTTTGCATCATAGTAAAGCTGAGGGAAGACAATCTGTTCCTTAAATTTTACACCACATTAATTTCATATATGTGCCTTCAATTTCGAAAAACACGCATTACCCTTAGTTCTAAACTTCTAATGATTGTTTTCATTTATCCACGCAGCTTAGAATTCTGGTATTACAGAATTTTGATAGTGATGACCGGAAACTTATCGGATGCGACTCTTGCTGTTGATGCCTTATCAATTTGGTATGAGACCCCTGTTTTATCAACATTCCCCTACAATTTATCATCCAATGCGGTTAAGTTTGGAGTCTATATTTGGTTATTTCAGTTTTTACCACATTAACCCATATCTGTTGCTCGTTCCTTCCTTATTTCTTGGATTCAAATGTTGCAGCTTGACTATAAATGGGTCGGAGTTCATGATTCATTTAGCTTTCTTGGCTGGAGTCGGGTACCATTTCTTTTGTCCTCTTTTCACTTTTGTTATTCTGTGTAAAAAAAAGTACTGAAATTCGGTCTAGCTAGTAATTTTGAATTAAGTCATGTTATGGAACTCGCAGGGTAAGAGTAGCAAATGAGCTCGGAGCTGGAAATGGTCAGGCAGCAAAGTTTGCAGCCAAGGTTGCAGTGGCCGAATCGAGCTTCATCTCCCTATTCTTTTGTGTGCTCATTGTCGCGTTACTTGACAAGTTTGCATACATCTTCACATCAAGCACTGATGTCCTCCTAGCAGTTGATAACTTGTCTTACCTCTTGGCTGTCACCATTTTACTTAACGGGGTTCAACCCGTTCTGTCAGGTTAGTATTTCACTCGTCAATATATTTGCTTCTATCATAGACTGATAGTTTTCACTTTTCAGCATGTTTACTCACTTGGAACTGAGATGAGAAGGAATCCGAGTACAGTGAAATGACAGTATAATCGGGTTTAAATGTATATTGGTATTATCAAACTAAGATCCGGCTTCTTTAAAATGAGGAGTCTGTGAAGTTAGTTAAAATTTATAAAATCTAGACTCTTTTTATAATCTAAGGGTTATGAAACTTGACACATCATTCTTTTATTATTTTTTTTATTTTTATTCTCAAGGTTAACTTGCAATTAACTGTAATTAAAAAAAAAAAAAAAAAAAGTACTGGGATTTCTATACGACCTATGGATATTTGAGTTTCATCTCCTCCGTTGCCGAAACTAATCTAACCGAAACACCCCATATTATGGAGTAGTGTCACTCCACAATTTCTGAGTCTCACACCACAAATTTGGAGATGTTAAAAGTGAAACCGATTTCGATGTCGTTCTTTTCTAATTTCGAGTTGTTTGTACGTACCTTGAAACATGATCTCACAGTGTCTTTGGCAATCAATCAATTAATCACGGGCATATATGTAAATCAATCATTGCAGGCATATATATATATATATATATATATATATATATATAACATATTGGCCAAAGACGAACTAATCTAAGTAAATATAAGTTCATGAACGAGTACGTGATTCCAATTGAAGGTCTCTAACTATTGGAGTGTAAATCCAACTTCTGTTTCATCTTTCAACTACAACTAAAATTGATGATTGTATGTTCTTAATCTGGGTCTATGTACGATCCGGTAACTGAAGGAGTTGAAACTCAAATGTAAAGGAGAAACACAACAGTCCCAAACATTTAACTAGGGTTAAGAATTAAAACAAAATTTAATAAAAGAATGATGTGTCAATTTTCATGACCTTTAGATTTTACAAAAAATTTAGATTTTATGAACTTTAACTAACTTCACATACTCCTCACTTTAGAGCCGGATCCATCAAACTAACCTCTAATCTCTATTATTTGTGATCTCCACTGTGCTGGTGTTTTCCTTTCTATAACAAAAGTTTTTCATTTTGATAGGAGTCGCTGTAGGATCAGGATGGCAAGCATGGGTGGCGTACGTAAATCTTTTCTGCTACTACATTGTTGGGCTCCCGCTTGGAATAGTATTGTGATTCGTTGCTGACTATGGTGTGTCGGTATGGTTTGCTCTTTCATCAGCCTCCATCAAATTTCCTAAATAACCAAATTATATCCTATATATCCAAATCAGAGACTTCAATTACAATCTTTTACGGACTAACTTGTGCAAATTAATGTAAAACAGGGTATGTGGTCTGGGATGATCCTTGGTGGTACTTTTGTACAGACTGTGATTTTGGCTATCATCACAACACGTCGTGATTGGGAAAATGAGGTACAAACTCTTTCGCAATAACCATGCGATCATCAAATTTACTACTGAAATGATACGAGCTAAAGGAATTTAAGTATAGCTAAATTGAGATAATCAAACAATAAGTTCAACAATGAAATTTGTTGAGCGAGCAGAGCTCTAACTGATGCTTGAGAATGCCACTTGTTTATCACATGATATATGGATGACCCAATTTTGCAGGCACTGACTGCTGGCCGGCGGGCAGAGGGACAGCAATAACCGTGACAGCTTATGCCCTCCATATTCAACTAAAGGAATTCTTTTTTTAATAAAATTTTTATTTAAAGATTTCACACACCTAATATATATATCAATAAGGTTGAACCGATGACTTCAACGTTGTCAGTTAGACTATCTAACCAACCAAGTCACGGCTCCCTGAGTTACAAGAGCCCAAAAAGTTTTCAGTTCACATAAACAAACTCATTTTTCTAACATTTTGAAAGGAAGAAAGAGATGAATTAATGAGTACGAATGTCGTACATGAGGGCATCTTGAACAAACTCCGGAGCTATGTGGAAGAAAATAATAAACAAACCCACATGTTTGTTCAAAAGATGAATTGATGATGGGAGTCATAAAAACAAGCCCTATGCTCCGTCTCTTTCAAAGTACCATGGCAATACGATACCTAGGTTTCATTGACGCAACAGCTAGCCTTGTGCTTTGTCGTTCCAACAATAGCAAGGTGGCGACAACGCCGGGCAAGCGTTTCATAATGTTCCAACATTGGCGTTTTGTGGGGGTTGAGGGTGTTGTAGGTGGACATGTTTCTTTTGTAAAACGTTGAAAACCTTCTTCTTGGCCTGAATTTCTAGTGGCGATGGAGGCTGAAGACCCAGATGGATGTTACGAGATGCAACTGTGGCGGTAGATGTGATTTTGGTGCATACCTATATGGTTTCGTCAGAGATTCGATTCGTAATCCTTCTAGCAAGGCTGGGTAGCCTAGGGTTGATTGTGGTTGAGTTGACTGGGTTGATTGGACTCCCACTTGTTGGGTCAGATGGAGTGTGAGTTTGGGCCCAACATGTAACATCCCGACATTAGTCACATAAACTATATATTAGTCGAGCTAGGTTGAGACCGCTTGAGGAATGTGCTCGAGAACGACCTTTCATTTTAAACGATGTAAGATCCTCATTTTAAGCGAGATCATATGTCTATTTAGTGTCCCAGGAGGTTTCCGACACACGGTATATTTATTTATAGTGAATTTTAATAAGATCAGGAAATAAGAATTTATTATAGAAATATTAGTGAAAAAGAAAATGACCACCGTTAATCTTACAACGTCCATTGGAGAGTCATATAAAAAGAGGGGAAAGCATAAGCGCGCGGGGGTGGGGGGGGGGGGGGAGGGGGGAGGAACTCGTCTCTCTCTCTCTCTCTCTCTCTCTCTCTCTCTCTCTCTCTCTCTGTTTGTTGATCTTGAGAATTCAACGCCAAAAGAAGGGGAGCTCGGAGGTTGATCAAACGATTAGCCGATCAGCTTGGTTCGGATGGATATATACAAATACCATCAGTTCACTTAGACGGCCAAACGCTCTATTTTCTCATATTCGGATGATCATGAGTTGTTCATGAAAGTTGTTTGGATTTGAGTCTACTATTTTGTATCAAAATTTCAAAAAGATCAAACGGCTGGATCTTCCACAATTGAGGTAAAATTAATAACTTCTCCTACAAAGAGAACTTGTTTTGAGATAGAATTAACAAATTATTGTCAGCTTCGTGATTGCATGCATGTTACCCTTTTCAAATTCATATTAGTTTGCTATTAATTTGAGCTGGGATGAGGCAATAAGGTGGATTCTATCAGCTGAACCCGTTATTGGGTTTGGGCTGACTACAACGGTTGTTGACGGTTGTTGGTAACGAGGCTTGCCTTAATGCTAAGGGCAACTCCAACCGTGGGCTTATAACTGAGTCTTGGTCTCATATTTGAGACTTCCCATCTCCAACGGGCTAAAATGGGTGGTGTTGGTCTTGGAATTTTAAGACCAAGTCCTATTTTGAGTCTCAAATTTGAGACAAATCCAAGACCAGGACTCGAGCCCCACATAAAATGGGCTGGGTTCGTGATGCTTTGATTGAGATGATGGAGACGCGCTTTGGTGAGAGAAAAAACGAGACGCGCGCGTTTTGCAGAGAGAGAGAGAATGATACGCGCTGCAAGTGGGTGTTGGTTGCCCAAACGTGGGCCCCTTGACTGAGCAGCACATGTGCTGCATCAATTTGTGTTTATTTACCCGTCGAAGACCACTAATGAATAGAAAATGGACAGCCCAGATTTGCTTTGAAATCAAATTGGACGGTCCATGTTGATTGCCCAATTATTTACTCCGACGTAAGAAATTAATCTGACGGCCCAGATTCTTTTAGTTAAAATATCCAATGACCAAAATAATTTCACCCTTATTAAACTTGTTTTGACCTATAAAAAAATTTAAAAAATTCAGAAATATCATAATATTTATTTTTCGTTTATTGATAAGAATAATTTAAAATTTTGCGATAAAAATAAAAATAGTGAAGTTTTATTTATTTAATAAGTTTAACTTATTATTTAATATATTATTGAAAAAAATTCAGTTTACTACCCTGAACTTTAGGTCTAAAATCAGTTTGATACCTCATCTTTTTTTTAATCAGTTTCATACCTAAACTTTCAAAATGTACATCAATCTCGACCAAAATGACTAAAATAGCCCTGGTT
>NC_020495.1:12173835-12179445 GCF_000184155.1 Fragaria vesca subsp. vesca | reverse complement strand
GGCCGTCGCCGCTGCCATTCTTAACTCTGAGAGGGTAAAAGATTAACCAGGGTTATTTTAGTCATTTTAGTCGAGATTGATGTCATTTTGAAAGTTTAGGTATGAAACTGATTAAAAAAAAAGATGAGGTATCAAACTGATTTTAGACCTAAAGTTCAGGGTAGTAAAGTGAAATTATCTCTATATTATTCATAGATATACCACCTAAAACTTATTTTAATCAACTAAAGTGAATATAAGACCTCATATAGGACTCATTGTTAGAGATGAAAAAATGAGTCTTATATGAATAGTGTAATAAGAGGTCTTATAATAGATATAGGACTCCAAATCCAAGACTATGGTTGGAGTTGCCCTAAGAGCACATGCAAGATGTAGGTCTTGAGTTGTTCTCAGTTTGAGCATGAGAGTTAGTTTTACTACTTATTTCTTAAGTTTACTAGGTGTACACCAATCGAGGTGTAAGACAACTAATATTATGTTCTATGGATTTAGGTAGTAAGATTTTTTCTTTTGCTTCGGATTTTTTATGAGCGTATTTGTAATCAATTAAAGTACTTGTCATGCTGCTTGACAACCTCCCTCAAAATACCTTGTGGAGGACCGGCATATATGATGAAACTATATAAGTGCCTTTTGGCTATTGATGAAGAAATATGATTCTCATTTTCTAAAAAAGAAAACAAAAAATGAGTGTGAATTGCAAAAATAGAGTGCAAACTTTCCTTTGAGGATTAGCATCATTGATAAACCTAGGAGCTACTGAGTGCATTATGTACACATTTGGTACTCAGGATTACATTACACCTCTTTATTTTTTAAAATTGTTCTGGACTCATGTGTGGTGTCTTAAGTTGTACTAATATTAACCCATGCTTGGTGTGGCATGAGAAAAGAGGGTAGTTTGTTTGGTTTATGGTTTAAAAGTATGATGGTATCTAAGGATAACTTATTTGAGTACTCACAATAACGGAAGCAAATCTGCTATGCCCAAAAACCCAGTGCCAAACCTGTGCCACAAATGAAAATTCGACACATCATCACTCTCCCAACACCCCTCTAACTCTGTCAACTCTCGGAAGAAAAAAATATATTTTTCTTCTTGTTTCTCTCTTCAAAGTTTCAAACCCAGATTTAGCATCAAACAGAGTTGTTTCTTCATCAGTTCATCCACCTCAACCGCCGCCGCCTGATCTTTGGGCCCAATCCCACAGCCATATCTCCTCCACCTCTTCTCCCACCCTCTCCGACCAACACCTTCGCGGCCTCGACCAAAATCTTTTCTATTTCGTCTCAAAATGGTACGTTGATTGCATAAATTTATTACCAATGGCAATCAGAATCGCTGTATCAAATCACTCGCCCATTTTTCTCCCATCTCAATCAAATTTCAGTTTGCAGTACCCAGTTTTGGAGTTAAATTGGGATCCTTCCAACATGGTTAAAATTTAAAATACCCAGTTTTGTTGTTGGAGTGAAGGAACAAAGAGATCTGGGTTGGGTTTGTTGCAAAAGTGTAGAGAAAGATGGAGAGAAGAAGAATCGACAAAGGAAGAGGAAGGAGTTGGAGTGAAACAATACTACTTGATATGCTTTATCTCTCTTTTTTTAAATTAAAATAGAAGCTGAAAATAATTAAGTTAACAGTGTTAATCTCTGTTTAATTGGTGGACAGATGTCACGATATGAGGGGTAGGCACAGGTTTGGCACAAGGTTTTTGGGCATAGGTGATTTACTTCCCACAATAACATCATCTAAGGAGGCCAAAATGAAAACAAGGGGTTACGTAAGCTCATTAATTTATTTTTTGCCCAGTAACACCAAACACAGTACTAACTAAACTGAACTCCTTATTTAACACCGTCTCATTTAGCCCCAACAAACATATGCATGTGTATTCGAGTACTACTCAATTCGTTTGTTAGAAAAATGGGAAGACCATTCATTCCGAGCAAAACCCCATGAAATCAGACAAATGTAGTATGGAAGCCACAGCACACATATGACTTATCTTCCCCTACTTTTGTTTTATAATGTTCAAGTGCAGATAAGAACAATATAAGATGCAAGAAAACTGAAAGTCCACAGCTCATTCGAGTTCATCTACTTATTTTGGTTCCATATTCCCTCAAGTCAACATAACAATACAGTAGTTTAACATCTTCCCAGTAAACGAAAATTCTTAAAAGAGTGTCTCGGTTTCCGTCTACCTACTGCTGCTGGCCTGGCTTATTCTGTAGGAGCCAGTCTCATGCTTTGGAGGGATCACTAATTCAGTATTCAATGTTTCCATAGACCAAAAGTATCAAAACTTAAAGGTCTAAAATTCCTGATTCCCTTATATTTCTACCGGAAATCATACATGTTACATACTGATCAAGACGAACATTTCAATTGAAAAGTTCTTCCTTCTTCCGTTCTGAATTTGACTGTTTTGAGTAGACATGTCAAAGTTGTTCGATTTCGATCGCCATACTAAACAATAAGAGCGTAGTTCCTTCCTCCTAAAATCTGCTCTCCGCTCTCCATTTCACTTCTGGTGTTTCTCTTTGTCGTTCTACAGTCCTGAAAAGGGCATTGTAATAGTAATACTGCTGGCTTTGCCTTGCTTTCCTTTCGACCACATGCAATGAAATCATTTAAAGTTGCCTTACTAGCCGTTAGGAGTGTCTTTGTGAACTTTTTCTTTTTGTTGTTTCTTTCTTATGGGTACAATAATAGATTACAGTGCCTTAACATGATGACAAAAGTAACGAAATCAATGCAGCACTTTCATTGTATTCTAGCTGCTATAATTCCATCTCTCCAAAAAAAAAAAAAACTACTATAATTCCAATAGTTTGAACATCACATAAACCACTGTCGACAGTTATAGACAACTATACTCGGATGTAATCAACTGTTTTGGCGACATTTTATCAAATGCTATACCAAAACTCAATTATCAGCAAATAAGAAGAACACAAACCAAAATCACACTTAATAGCATTTACCGTAACATCAAATAACTTGTAACAAAAAAATATGCAAGAACATCTTCTCCATTCAAAAATTGTCAGACAGTTTCAGAGGTCAAAACCTGTATGTAGCATATATGTACTCGCATCTTCACACTTATCTGACTAAGATCCATGACTAGCGTACATAAAGTTTTTCTTCATTTTTGTAAAAATTATTAGGGAGCACGCGGCTACCAAAAAACCCCTAATTTCCCAAACCCAAAACAAATCTGTACCGTCCACCCCAGCAAGAGTGACGTCACACTTTCATTTTCAAACGGCTATTGGGCTGGGGCCCATCCCCAGCCACCCTCCTCCTCCGCCGCGGCCCGAAGGTAACAGAAGCAACTGCCCTGGTTCAAGAAACGGGTTCCAGCACTGAGTCGACTCGCTCATATCGTCTCGCCCTCTGTTCCTACTCATGGTCCTCACTACCAGCCTCTTCTCCTCTCTCTGCGCTTTCGTCTCCGCCAGCTCCGAACTCGTTTTCCGAACCGACTCCCACAACCCCTCGTTCCTCTTCCGGTTCACGAACAGCAACACCAGCCTCTCCTTGCAATCCTCCAGCCTCCTCAGCGCGTCCACCACCCGAGTCAACTCGGACAGGCACAGTCTCTCCACCCTTTCCTCCGTTTCTTTAACCCGTACCGAAATTTCATACTGAACCGCCCTGTAATCCTCGCTCGCCGCCTTCACGATCTCGTAAACCAAATTGTTCCGCTGCAGGTTCAACGATTCCGGCGGGTCGGAGATTCTCACAACAAATTCTATAAGCGCTTCAATCTCATTCACCAGATCATTATTCAACACCGGCAGCGTTTTTGTTTGGTATTCCGCAAACTTGTGTGGCGGGTTGAGGTAATAACCGATCACCCTCGCCGCCGTCATATTCTGTTCCACCACGGCGGCGTACCACCGCACCCATAACGAAAACTCCCACGTGTCCATATCCGATTTGTCGCTGAACATGGCCATGTTCAAGAAGTTACGCCCTCCGAAACTGGGATGATAAGAAATCTGGTCCCTGAAAACCAACGAACCTCTCGACACTATGTTATGTACGGTGAACAGACATTTCAGCGCGACGAAAGCGTTCTGGGTGGCATGGAGGCGGTCCATAAGGATGTCAATGCAGGTGCACGCAGCGAGACGCGACGACTTCCCTAGCTCGAGGATGTCGTTGATTCTATCCTCCGACGGCGGCGACGACGGGTCGTGGGAAGTGGCGCGGAGGATGGATACGTGGATGGATGACACATGGCGGTTGATGGAGAAGGAGGCGCGGAGGATGGAGGCCTTGTCTTTGAGAACGTCGATGAAGTTGATCTTCCGGTCCATTATTGTGAAAAGACGAAGGGTTTTGAAGTGAGGAGAGAGATCGAGGAGGGTGGAGGTTGGACCGGGACATATAAATGACAGTTGGAGACGGCTCTTTTAGAAGGGGTCGGGGAGATTACGAGTACGACGTCGTATACGTGTGAGAAGCTGCGGGAGTTTTGTACCGTTGTGGCAGTTGGAGAAATGAGAGCGAATAACGTCAGTCTCTACTGTAATTACGGCCAGTCAAAAAGTGAAAAGTAAAACTCTTCCAGGAGAGAAATGGTAATAGTAAACCTGTAACAGAGAGATATGTGGAAAGATTAGGATCCCAGATTTCCAAATAAAGATGGGTTTCTATATTTGGTCTGATTTACAGCAAGGTAATTATATGTTTTGGCAGGTAGGTTATATCTTACCTGGACAGGTTAACTATTACAGAGGAGAAATTTTCCACAATTGTGAATATTTTTCTAAGTAATTTACTAATTAGGCGTGTCGACGGTCGAATCCAAATGAATGTGAAATGGATGTAACAACGTACTAGACTCGGTAAAATTAGGCACTAAGGTATTGACTTGTTCAGGTCCCAGCCTATAGATGCTTCATCCTACTTGGTCAGCCACTTAAAAACAAGAGGACTAGAGGAGATTGCATTATTGGCCGGAGTTCTCAAAGGAACGAAGAAATAGAACACGCAAGAGCATGCTTAGGATAAGATACCATCATTGTTATGAAATAGAAAGCAGACCACAAACTTCTCGGCCGATCAATCCTTTAGGCAAAAATTTAATGGGCTGAACAGCCTGAACTGATGGGTTGCTTGTGATTGAGAGAGCGGCCGAGGACCTTAAAAGGGCATTGTTCTTTCACAATGGGTGTTTAGGTTAGGGAAGGCAGCCGACCAAATCAAGAACTTTATGAACCGCTTGCAGAGCCTCACGGCATAAAAAACTCGGTTTATATACAGGTATGCTCACATGGTCTCAAATTAGATGGTTACGAGGACTCGAGCTATTTATTTTATTTGGGCGATGTATTTGTCACATAACCTCCTGACACATAAGTGTGTTATAGGTCGGTTGGACAAACGATACACCTAGCATTTGTTTATCAACTACTTATTGTTCAAGAAAACACGATTGCTTCACAAATTTCCTTCATGGAAATCTAATGTTAGAGATAGTAACACAAGCTTAATGAATGTTTTCCTATAGAGGGAGTTTTGCAGCCAAGACATAAGTTGGACTTTGCAACCAATGCAGGATTCATCGTTTTTCTCTCTCTCTCTCT
>NC_020495.1:12168173-12173815 GCF_000184155.1 Fragaria vesca subsp. vesca | reverse complement strand
CTCTCTCTCTCTCTCTCTCTCTCTCTCTCTCTCTCTCTCTCTCTCTCTCTCTCTCTCTCTCTCTCTCTCTCTCTCTCTCTCTCTATCTAACTGCCAAGTTCCGAAGATGCTATCCGAAGCCCGTTAGATGCAAATTAATGTAAAGCCCAGCAGCTTGCACAGAAGGGCTTGTCTTTTGACTTCGCCAAAAGCCAATGGCATGTATGTAGCTGGCTCAGATTGATTTCATGATGTTATTTTCTCATGATGTAATATTAAAAAGACTAACATCAATAATGAGGCTCTGAGAAGAAGGCATTGAAGGTTGATATTATGTCTGAATCATCGGTATAATTTGCTCATGTCGTATGCAATATGCATACTACAAACAACTATATCTGAAATCAGTTACGTTGATTATTGAATTGCAATTTCTTAATTGTCACACCAGTACTAGAGGAGTATTAATTGCAGATTAATTTGCAGGAACTGAAGTTTTAAGGGACCCTATAATTCTATAAGAGGCGCTGTATTTTTGTAAACTATTTGCTAGCTTAAAGCCTTGAAGGTGATCAATCCTCTAATACTCAATCTCTTTAGCTTGAAGGTGAATACCCAAATACTCTTAGACTCTTTAGTCAATTATGCAGTATCTTTAGTATTACATACAGGCTTATATATCCAAACTCCGACCACCGACTCCGGCATAGGATCGAGTGGGCAATGGCTTTGTTCTTCCGTGCAAGACACGGTAGACACCCATATTAGTATATTATTACATATTGATTAGTTGCTCATTTTTCAATCTGACCAACTTGCTAACAAAATTATGTTTAATACGTAAACACTATCTATAGGGTATGAGAGATCAAGATTGTGAATGCTAGTAAAGCTAATAAAGGGTCATGACCAAAACAGAGTATTGACCACTTAATATGTTTGGAAAATATACCTATTGTTATTTGAATGCTACCAAATACGGAGAAAAATAGGTCCTCGCTTGCACAGAGGGTTTAGCTTCAGGTACGCAATTTTGACTTGATTAATTGAGGTTTGTTTCAAATGTCCTATTCGTACTTAATTGAAAATGTACTTAGAAATCAAGAAGATATTTTAACAGATTGGTTATCCATGACTTTCAAGTCCTTGATATCAACCTAATAAGGCTGCGTTCTTTGTATATAAACCATGAGCTCACCAAAGCAATTAAACAAGACTAAATCCCTAATTTGAAGAAACTTCTTGTTTGATCATTAAAACTCATTTCTTCCTATGATGGCTATCATTGTGCCGTAATGAAGAGGGACTTTGTAGCGATATGACTCCAAATCATCGATGATATGATTATCGAAAAAGGAAAAGATCTAAGCATCCTAACTAACACGAATTACATCCACATCCAATTGAATTATAATTTATAGAATAAATTTCTTACACGTATTTCTCTTGCGATTTGAGTAAACAACCTTTCTGAAATCAAATTTGTGAAACAAAACAAAATTTAATTCAATTTAACAAGATATGTACACAAAACCTCTCAACCACCTACAACAGTAACTAATTTTAAACTTGACCTTTCTGTCGTAACGTATCAGTCGACCGTTCTTCCTCGACCACAATTACAACCCTTTCCGGTGACTTATTCGAGTCCGGCACAGCAACCGCTGATTGAGCTGCCAAGTCACTGTCGACTCCAGGTTGTTGTCTAACCGATCGAGACAGAAAAGGCGGCATCATCGAGAAACCCCACCGGTTCGACCGCGAACTTCCTTCAAACCGATCAATACCATTCTTCCCTCCACGAACACTTCCACTCCTATAACCTTGCCTCACACTCCCCGCCCGAGGGAACACGCTGGTACTCTTGGCGCGTGTTAGGGCCATGTTCATCAACCTAGCTCGGACCTCCTCAGGCAACCGCAGAGTAAACTTCTCGGTATTCTCACCGGGTTGGACCAACAAATTATGGCCGGTGGACTGCGATCGCGGGAAAAGCATTCCCGCAAATCGTCGTCCAGTGGACCCTGACCTCGGAGGCCCAAAGCCCGTGGACCTCGACCTCGGCCCAAACCCGGTCGACCTCGACCTTGGTGGAAGCCTTTGATTGGCCGGATCATTAACACTAATCAAATTAATCTTTGGAGTACCTTCCTCCTCCTTAATCTGATCCTCAACGACACGAACCGACACGTCTCGGGGCAACTTCGGTTCGGCAGCGACGTCTTCCGGTTCGAGTTGACCCGCTTCCTGCTCGATAAGCTCCATAAGAGCGCTGTACGGCTCCTCTCCGGGCTTGGGAACCAGATAGGCACGGCAGACCGGGCAGGTCGAGTGAGAAATGAGCCACGTGTCGATGCAGTCCGGGTGGAAGACATGGTCGCACTTGGGGATTAAACGCAGTGTTTCGTCGTCCTGGAAGTCGTTCAAGCACACCGCGCACTGGAGAGAGTCTTTCCCGAGGTGGAGCCCCTTCACGTCGGAGAACAGGAAGGCGGGAAAACTCTCGATGACGGCAGGGTCGAGACCGCGGTTCATCATGCGCTCACGCGCGAGGTCGGCGCGTCCGCCGAGACGTGTCTGAGCGCATTGGCGGGTGTAGACGGAGAGAAACCCCAAGATGAAAAACACGACCACAAGTACGATCATGACAGCCGCCATCTTGATATCGAACTTGGGCGAAGAAGAAGTCGGGGTTCCGGTCTGGGTTGTGTTCTGGGCGGTGATCTGGTGCGAGAGAAGGAGGAGGGAGATGACCATCCAGAGCACCCCATACTTGAAACCTAAGAAACTCATCAAGCCAGAGTTTCTGGGTTTTAGGTTGTATTTTTTGGGGTCTGGGTCTGTTTTGTTGTTGGTTAAGAGCTAAAAGCGAAATCGAAAAGAAACTAAAAGCCTAAAAGGGTAGCAGAAAGGGGCAGTCTTCAGTAGGTGGGATGAAGAAGAGGGGAGAACGAAAACTTTGAAGGAGATGTGGGCGTTGACCATGGCCAGAGGGTGAGGCCAAACTTGAATATTAAAGAATGAAAATGTGGAATCATTTGGATTTTATATAATGCTGAGTGAGAGTGATGTAGGAGTTTTCGGGTAGCAATAATTTGATGCGTTTCTGTCTATACTTATTTGGCGACAATCGGATCATATCAAGAATAATATTAGGGTTTTAGCTGGCGAGATATAAGTAGTAGCTATAGGGCTATAGGTTTATCCTACAGAATCTTCGAGAAGGTTTGCCTTCGTTTATTTTTGTTGTTGTCCTTAAACTATGGGTGAGTTTAGTGTTTGGTGTGTGTATAAAGAATGTACGAGGTCAGTTGGTAAGTTGGTAACACGAACTTCATTAGTATGTGAGAGGTCAAATGTGAAGTGAGAATGAACGGCACGACTCGCTATATATATGGTACATGCAAAGACCACGTTTGCTCGGTCTTCGATCATTTCTATCTTCTCTCTTCTAACTTTGATTGAGGAATGTTATTTCATGGTCGAGATATAGTTCATTTTATCACGAGACCTGATTATAGGTCGGAAGCCTGCAGACTTATAAGGTGAAAAACTTTGAGCCAATGGGATGAACTGTTTTCAAGTGAAAATTGGCTTGGATCCAAATGTTAATTAGGTTCATGTGGGCTGTCTTCCTCTAATCAAAATGTCTTAAACCAAAAAGAAAAGCAGAGGAGAGATATAGTTCATTTTGTAACTTAATAACTAAACAACTAGATAGCAGTTCAAAGAATAAAAAGTTTGCAATTATTACCCTAGTGCCTGCCCAAAAGACTACTTCACGAACACGTACCATATCACCGCCGCGGTTTGCAACTTCTCATTTGCGTAACCGTGATTGTTCACTTCCAATTTCTATAGAAAGAAAAATTACCTTCCATCACATATTGTTGCTAATAGCAAAAGCATAACCGTGATTGTTTTTTACGGTAATTGGTAAGTTGATGTAAAGACAAATGTGGTATCAACGCCTTTAAAAACAGTACTCGTTTGAATTATATTTTGTTGAAGATAATAGGAATGTCAAGTTGTACGTTCGTCGTGAACTACATAGAAGAAGAAGAAGAAGAAGAAAAAGATCGATAAGGCTCCACTACAAATTTGACTAGTTGAACTTGATCCTTAGTCCTAACTATTCCAATAACTTGCGCAAAGAAAACCCTCTCTTCAAGTTCCATGTTTTTCAGCTCCATTTCCGCCAACCTAAAGACATTTCTGGTCAAACTGAAGAAGCTTCTGGGTAGAATTCCGGCAATGTGAAATAGATTTCGCCAAACAAAGGAATAAGAAAAGGGATTAACACGTTGCCGATTATTTTTTTTTACCTTATTCAATATGCGCAGCCTCCAAGCTTGTTGACCATATTCTCCATTAGATAGAGAGATTCAAAAAGGTCAAATTTAAAACAAATGAAAGTGATTGGTCTAGTTGGAGAATAAACAATTCAATGTACTCGGACAGGGCCACATGTTCACACCAGCTAACCCAAAACAACAGGCCCAACGTAATAAGAGGTCCCTTGTGTATGTTAAATTGTCAAGACTCAAGAAGTTCCTCTCACCTATCACAACCGCAGAAGTCTCGTTTGTCCACTACACTCTTACATATACAGTAAAATTTAAACCATGATCGTTACGGTGATTATTAAACTAGCTAACTAACATATTACGGCTCACAATTTCAATTAAAGAGTTAATAGTATGAAAGTTTGATTCATGAGTAAAACATGTCACATAATACAACTACTTTATATTGAGATTGACGTAAGAAACATAGTTTGGTTTTACTACAAAGATTCGTTGGTCGAACGCCTTCAAAATTTTAGAGGTAAATATGCACGTGCAGGGTGAATATTTGACTAATAAAAGTTTATGAATTTGGAAGTCTTTTGGAGATAGCTACATGCAAGAATATATAATGGCAAATATAATTCAAATGAATCGATGATGATATTGTTTCTAGAGGCATTCTGCTGCTAACATCATCCCAAAGTGCGACGACCTGGATATTAACGAAGTCTATCCCTATCTCGCTCCATGATGTGCGATGGGTTAACACTAGGGGTGGCAATTTGGACCCTGACGATACCAACCAACCATGTACCAACCGTACCAAACAAATTGGTATGCCAAGTAGTTGGTAACCGAGTTTTCGGTACAGTACTACCGTACCAAGTTTTAGAAGTCGGTTGGTACATGGTACAGATTTTCCCAAAATACAGTATACCATGTACCAACCGAGTTATATTAAAAAAAAATAAAAAATAAGTAAACCTATTAATCTAAGCCGTTGATCTCTGTGGACTGTGGATCTATTCTCAGTAACTCACCTGAGTCACCTCTCACGCTCGCCTCTCTCGCCTCATCTCTTTGCTTCGCAACACCCCGCGGCTCCGCCACCTCGACTCACCTTCTAGCCACCTCGCCTCTCTTATCGTCAACTCAGCAGCACCTCGGCCACATCGACTCGGCAGCGCTAAGGGCAGCGCCTTGACTCTCCGACGAAGGGCAGCGCTGGGCAGCTCCTCGAATCTCCGACGAAGGGCAGCGCTGGGCAGCGCCTCGACTCTCCGACGAAGGGCAGCGTTGGGCAGTGCCTAGACTCTCCGACGAAGGCCAGCGCCTCAACTCGCCGTCGACTTCGCAGCACCAAGCCTCGAATCT
>NC_020495.1:12152181-12167714 GCF_000184155.1 Fragaria vesca subsp. vesca | reverse complement strand
TTTGAATAGTTTGATAATTGATAGAAGTTTGGTATAGGCCCAAAAACAGGATTTAAATGAGCTGGGCCTTTCAGTTTATTAGGCCTCGATTTAAACTTGGTAGAGGCCCAATACCAACCGTACCAACTGAGTACCAACCGTACCAACTAAGTTGGTATACCAACTTTGACGGTTGGTTTTGGTACAAGATTTTGCCTACCAATTTTAAGTTGGTTGGTACATGGTATTGCAAAATATAGTTGGTATACCTACCAATGCCAGCCCTAGTTAACACATCTCTTCTTAGTTTTATTTCCATTTGTATATTTTCTCCTCCTATTTTCCTTTTTCCTTCCCTAGCCCTAACCTAGCTTTGTACGTTGCTACGAATTACGTACGAAACCCCGTTTCTTTTTTTTCCCTTGCACCAATCGTTTGTCTGCAATCCCTCTTCCTCTTCGTCACAATCGATCATGAAGTCTAAAACCGAATCTAAACTGGCAGTTGGATTGCTATGCAAACCTAGTCTCGATATTGGGACGGGGCCAACGATGGAGTAGAGCTCATTTCGTCCCTACAGTTCTTGAAGCATTACAAAATACAAACTAGCCGAAGGTATTTTACTAGGTCCAGTGGGGTGGTGCAATTAATGAGCAATTGGTAGCTGCTTGGAACCCAAAACGTATGAGTGTTCCTTTAACTCTTTAAGTGACGGCCCATACTCATTTTGACAATAAGCCTAAAATTTCATTTTGTCGACTTGGGTAAATTTATCATGCATGTGGTGAATACAACTTTCACTTTCACCCTCAATATTAACGGAAAAATCGATATTTTAGAAACCCAAATTTAGCACGAAAATGGAATTTAGGTGTTTCTCAGTTTGGAGTATCGACATTGATCTGATGATGTTTCTGATCAAATTATGAGGAGACATCATTATAGATTTTGAGCCAGCCATGAATACGTACATGCATGTGGGAGTCATACTGAGAATATATTTGTCGGAGTTAGCTTAACGATTAAAGACAAGGCGGATGAGTCATGGACGGTGGCATTTAGCAAACCCTAAATTGGATTTTATTGCATTAGTTGTAATTATTCCTCTTCATGACGACGTTGGGTTGGGGACTGAGCTCGACTGAAGAAACAGCGTCTGGTTTTAGCCGCGGTTTCGCTGCGCATGCAGAATCCTGTGGTGAAGTCGCTTACTACTACAAGTTTATGTACGGCTTCTTCTTCCTCCTCAGTTCCTCTGTCGAGTCGAACAAGACGATGTTAGCTGCGGTGCCGCGGTGCCAGCCGAATCTAAAGTACACATCGATCATATATATCATGCAACGTCTGTGTACCTACTCAATTTATGTAATGCGTACTTGGCTCTTTATGTTGTTCTTGCTCTAGTTTATTAATCATTTGATTTGTTTTGCAAATATATAGACGATGAATGATTTGGATCATGATGTATTAATATGATAAAAATGAGAAGATGGTCATGCTTGCATTCCTCAACAACCATACTACATCTCCATTATTTCGATTGTTCACCATGTATCTATAATTTTCACGCATATATCATTTAATTTTGTGTGTGCTGCATTTCTAAATTTGGCATATACACCTCCAACACCCTGCCAATTTGAGAAAGTATACAAAATGCTTCTGAAATTCATGTGACAATGGTAGGTAGTCAACAAATCGGTTTTGCATTGAATAAACTCCAATCTTTGTTGGTCGTCTTCTCGGAGTTTGACTCCCACTCTGGCCTTGTGGATCTCTTACTCCATGGGAGTATCGAAGTTTGCTTGGATCTTTTCCATGCGCTTTCGATCTGAGCACTTCTGGTTGCCTGACTGCTTGACGGTGGCGTGGTACGTGGCCACTCTCTTCTCATCAGAGGTTGCAATTTTCTGTCGATGGAGTCTGTGTTAGACTGTTAGGCTAGGCTTGGCATAAATTTTTCTTGAATTTTGGTGTTCAGGCAGAACGGTCACACGTTTGTTGTTGACCCAAATTACGACCTTGGCTTGGTTCAGAGAAGCTTTTTTGCCGTATGTCTATGCTCTTGTTTTTCTTGTTGTTGTCTGTCTTATGTTCTTCTTGTTGGAATTTGTGTCCCAAATCCGGTATTTCTCGTTCGGAATGTTTGGATTACATTAAGCTCCGAAATTTAGTGAAGGTTTTTTGATAAAAAAAAATATATGGCGGATGGCGGTCGACATAGCTACTCTAAATCGATTTATGTACCTTTTATTCAATTAATCGTTATATATAGAAAACTACAACTTGATGATCACGAGTTGTACCACATATGTGACAACCTGAGATCTTGTTGTCATCACCAGATTATGGGGACATATTAAACCTCTGTGGCTTATATTTGTGCTTCACATAATCAATTTTAGATATCAGTGTCTTCCAGTTAAGACCAGCGGTTCGACAAAGACTCAACTTGCTTTATATTACCAATTAATTAGTCTACCTAGCTAAATTATGCCATTTAATTTGGTTATATAAACTTGATCAATTAAGATGAAGATAGAACGGATTCTAAATTCTATATCTAAGATCTAATGCTCTATCTATAATCTCAAGCACTCTCTCATTGAGCATATCCGGCATGGATATGTAGCTCTTTTATATGCTTCTTGTACAACTACTTGTCGGCTTGACCGTACCAGAAAATGTTATATTGCAGATGTTCAATAATGTTCAACGAGGAATGGAATAATCTGAATGTATTGTCAAATTATTCTTTGACGAAAATTTTGCTTATATGGGAACTCGTGATGTAAGAATGGAATATTTTGCTTGAATAACCAAGATGGACATCCATGTCTATTTGTTAGAGGAACTACAAATCTTGTAGAAAGATTTATGCTTAAAATGCAGTCACCAACTTTCATGCAAAACAGATCAGCATATTATTGTTGAGAATTGAGAAATGAGAGGAGAAAGGAAGGGCTGAGATATAAGATATGTGTCGCGTAAAGAAACAATTATGGATGCATAAACTAGCAATGCATACAATAAAGAACGTCTCAGTTGAAAGAGGTTCAAAGTATTTCATCCTTTCACTATTTAGGTTTTGTTCTTGTTCAATGGAATTAGTTGGTCATTTTCTATCTCATGGTTAATTTAAAATTTGATGTAAGCTTCGTAAACATATGCTTTACCTAACAATCAGACCAGTTAACATGAATGATTGAGTTGTTTTCTGGTCAAGTAGAATTGTGTAGAAGCCGGGGAGTTCCATAGCAGCTAGAAAATAACAAAAATCATTTTGTCTTGCCTATAATACCAAGACAAAACACATTGACGATTTTAATCTAAACCGGCCGGTCTCTTTCTAACTTCGGTCGTCTGCAGCTCTTGTTGGTTTTCATAGCTGTCAGGCGGTTTTGGGTTCCTTGCATTTCCAGTGGACTCCGTACATGTCATTGTATCTCTAGCATATTCTGCAATTCAGTGTTGTGTTTTTTTATAAGTAATCGACATTAGTAAGGTCTTGTTTGTTTGATGAGTCTCCATCGATCGTATAATATATAATCTCGGGAAAGTTTTGTTTGAGTTCGATGAAGACAGCGTAGCCCTGCTTAGGGCTAGGGCCACCCTTTCTGGTCTGACATTCCAGGGCATGCAGCCTCTGGTTTTATAATTGCTGAAGGAGGGAAAGAGCTTCTGTGCAATGTGTTCTCCTTGTCTTCCTTGACTGCTAGCAACAGAATGATACAAACAATTTCTCAAAATCCAGTAGAATGATACAAAGATTTTCTGTCTCACTTGAAATCATAACGCAAAAAATTTACTGAGTAGGGATGGTGGACTGTATCGGACGTCCTCCGGAGCATGTGCTACTGTTCAGTTGGAAAACAAGTTTGTAGTTCCAACGATACATAACAAAATTCAAATCTGAAATCCGGGCGTGTCAACCCTAAATGACCACAAAATTCACATTTCGCAATGCAAAAATGAAACTACATACTTGCTAACTTGCATGAGCAAGTAGCTATAGTAATTAATCAAGTTCTTGGCCTAGCTATAAGTAATTAAGTGGTTCTTAAGCTCCGGCCGGCTACTATTTTTGGATGGCCTCGACTGGTCCTGTCATATACAAGCATGCATGGTGCCTTTGGTACGCTTCTGTATGTGGCCTTAGTGAGGTAGGGATTTGATCATCAAATTTAGTACCTTGTTGTTTCAGATCGACCTCATATCCACATGACAAAGATTGTACATATTCCAATCACATGAATGTAAGCATCTTGGAAATTTGGATTAGGTATACCGTATACGTTAATCAAATGGATCTAGAACTAATAATGTGCATGCCCGATTATTTTTATTGAAATAGTTCATCATTTAAAACGTTTCTCCAAGACTCCATTTACTCTCGCAAAGAGTTCATCAGTAACATTATATTGGCCGTCTAAATATGAAAACAAGTTTTCGAGTCACTACAGTATAAATATTGACATCAGTACAGCATCATATCATTATAGCAATAAGACGAGCATCCAAGATGCTGGAATTTTCAACAAAAATCGCGAAGCAGCTAGCTAGCTTAGCTTAGCTAGCAACAAAGAACAATTAGCAGCAAGTTCCCAGAATTTGAGGTCCCGATATCCATCTTTTCATGAACAAGTCAACAAACAATATTCTACTTAGGTTTTTGCCAGCCATTTTAAAATACTTTACGAAAAAACCCAGGTAGTATATTTCTGATGATTCTGGTCAAATAATATATAAAAGGTACGTACGTTCTGGTATATTGTGACGGGTTGGGGTAAGCTAAAAGGTCGATGTGGTAAACCGTAGTTTGCGGTTGACGCACATGCGATTAGAGAAGGAGATAATGTGGATTAAAGGGACATAATCTCTGGATTAGTCCGGGTGCTTTGTTAGGTGATGAGTTGTATGCGAATAAAGTCGACCCTTTTCTAGCTAGCTTCCAGCCTTCCACTCTACTCCATATTCTGACTAGAGCTTAATGTAGTTAGACATGAAAAGCTAGGGAAGGGTGTTGTACAGTTGTGTTGGCAACACTAGTTTCACCAAAACTCTAGATTCTAACTTCTAAAACCTTTTGATTAACATAGATTGGATCCTAGCTAGATTGCAAATGAAACATACAGCTAATTTAGAGATGGAATTCTGACCTTCAACTAATTTTGGGCTCTTCATTTCTACATTTTCAATCTACATATACAGTTTAATTTACCCAAGTTCTTGTCACCGCTTCATTTGCACAAACTTGAAAACATTGAATATAGAGAATGAATTAAAACTTAGAAGTTAGAACTACAAGCAAATAAATTCCAAGCGAAAAGTATATAGATACAGTGACGATAAGAAGAGGATGCTAAAATGCAACATCCCTGCTTTTGCCATGATCAAACGCTGTCGCTGACGTTTCTCTTGTTGGACGGAGACCAAACCTTGATCCTGAGCTTCTTCTTATTGCCAATGGACTTGTCAGCCAAAAGCTTGCAATTAACCCTGATAAGGCTTGAACTTTCGGCATAGGTCGCTGCCCAGACCTTCAAGCCTGATTTTCTTGGCAATTCATCTTCATGGTAACACCTTCTGGATACCCCAAGTGTTCGTCCAGCACGAGCAACACTGTCATTAGCGCCTGATGGCTGAGAACACATAGATGTACTTTAAGGGCACTGCAGACATTCGCGTCTGAACATGCCTCTATGTAAATATATTTAAAATACGTTTCAATATAACATCAACCAAACTGAATCAAAAGAGATACTTAAAAAACTATCGCAATATTAAACCACAAATAATAAATTGCAATTAGCTCAGTGTTGCGGTAATGTGATACTTGAAACAGTTATAACTTGATATTTGACAACAACCCTTGCCTCTTTACTCATAATTTAGTAGATATCAGATCAACAATGTTCCAAAGTAGCTAGGACACTAGGTCTTGCTTGTGAAAGAGATGTTATTAATCAAGGCTGAAAACACTGAATTAGGGAAAAGATCAGACTAACTCCAACACAAGTTGCCTATTTAAGACTTCAATCGCTAATCGAATCTTATTAACAACAATTATCATGATCCATTAAAAGGAATGCCAGTTGGGTTTGGATCTTTCTCATTTCTTTAGTAGATCGAAAGGGTGGTGAGATTGTAAAGAATTCTCATCAATGGAATTACTCAAAAAACAATTCCACGTACAGAAAACAAATTAGGACAATGGTGTTAGCAAAATTCCATCGGAACGAAAACCCAAGAAACAAGGGAAGCCCTAGAGAATGTCTTATTGTTCAAATGGGGTTTAGTTTAGTAATTAGCATGAACAAAAAATTATTGATAGAAGTAAACAATATTAGAAGAAACAGAGAAGGGGTCTTGGGAAAGTGGAGGTCATGCATGGCCTGGAGACCTAGTCGTCGTCAGAGATGATTATCACACAGAAACAGAGCTGGCTGTTTGTGAGGTCACATGGATTCCTCTGACAACTGAAACGACGCTGTTTTGGTGGTTGTTGTTTTGCTCTTTTTCTATCTGAGTTGTAGATCTTCGCCAGAATCTCTTCCTCTGGGTTATCACCAGCTTTTCGTCATCTTTCTCTTTTCGACGTCCAAGTGTCCGACCATATTATTACCAAATGAAAATACAGTCACATCTGTGCTTCAGGAAATTATTGTTTCCAATGCTTCAAAGACCAAATTGGCCCTGCCATTGAAAACCATGATAGTTCTGCAGAATTAGGGTTTGCAGAGCGTGAACGAAAACAAAAGCGGGTTGAAATGGGGAGAAGACTGTCCTCACGGTTAAAATCGTGTACTGTGAATGACATAAGGATATATGCCTTTTGGCCCACCCCCAACAACATGTCTTCTCAAAAGGGTCCCCGTTATTTGTATTATTTCACCTAAAGCCTGATTAGTTTATCAAGTAGAATCGAGTTGTTTAGGAGTTGGTCGTTATACAAAATATGAGGGAGGCCCTCGTTACCTTCAAATGATTGTTCTTGAAGGATATATTAGTGTTGAAGATATTAAGCTTTTGTTTTGTTGATCGACTCAATAATTGTGAATGTCATGATTCCCAGGGAGTCTTTAGTTCTAATGATGGTGCCTCCTTAGGTCGTTAGAGATGATTGAGTTAATTGTCTTACAAGGAATGATGAAATATCATAACCCTATATAATTAGTGGATTTTAACATATGATGTCTCTCTAGCTTACCGCGGTGAGATGATCTCACTATGCTCTAGTGGATCTCGATCTCTATGTCTCTCTAAAACGAGAAATGTAGCTAATAATGTAGATGCCTGTATTCTTTTATCTAGGGTGACATATAACAATAGTTCTACCTTATATACGTCTTTGAAACATTTCTAGTGTGTTACAGGAGAAAGAGCATATAAATCAACTTGTTTTTTATTTTTAAGAAATGAATATTTTATTAGTTAAGAGACGAACACAATTACAAAGTTAGCATGTAAACACGAGGCCGAAATAGCTACTAAAAACAAAAAACATAGGTATCCAACACGATCAAACTAGAAAAAATGAGAGGAAATTGATAACTGACTAATTTATGGACCGAAAGCCCTACATCTAAATACAATAATACAACAATACCAATAATCTACTACACCTACCACTCAAGCTCGTTAGCATTGCCGTCGCCATAACCGTCAGCAGTTGTAAGATAGTGGAGTGTTAAATCAGAATGTTGATATATATACCTGAGTAACTGATGTCAATCGAATTTTAATGCACAAATCATATGGATACCGGTACCTACAACCTAGAGGAAGAGCTCCCTTAAAACAGCACCATACCATCCACCATGCATCAAAATCCAAGCCATAAAAGAGATGTGAAACCTCTAGGTACCTACAACCTAGAGGAAGAGCTCCCTCAAAACAGCACCGTACCATCCACCATGCATCAAAATCCAAGCCATAAAAGAGATGTGAAAGGAGGTGCGCCTGACAGAAGAGGACCTAATATAAATCAACTTGTTAATTAAGTCAATTTAAGGGCAAGTTTTTGGGTGCATTTGGTGATTGTTTTCATTTTCTCTTATAACTGATATGCCACTAATAGTTACCGTCTTTAGTAATGTGATCAATGTTGAATTCCACGAACCACATTTATAGATTTTACATGCCTTATAAGCCATAAAATTACAAGTATACAAACTACGATTCCATGCTAATTATTCTGTATCACTATTCTATATTCCTCTTTGTTTAATCAAGATGTAGAGGACTGTCCATCGATATATATACTTATATACTTATATAGTATAGTATGTGTCTTGGAGAACCAAGAGAATCTCTGGCTAGTCTTTGATCAAGTTACTGGTCTACATGATGTCTCACGTGCAACACAATGTAGCTTTTTGTTTGTTTAGGCTTAAAGCTCTTTTAAAAGGAACCAGGCTTTCTCATTTGGAGATGATAAAAGGGTGAGTTTGTTTGCTCTTTTGGTTCCTTAGTGCTTTAGCATCCTCTCCCTTCTCCAATCCTAAATTTCTTATTCATCATTAGTTTGGGTGTTTCTTTTAGACCCAAAGAGCTTCTCATCCTCTCTTCCAACCTTCAATTCTCTTCACAAAAGCCCCTCTCCTACACTTTATCATCTTCTTTTATACTTATTGCTTGTAAGAAAGGTGATTCTACTGTAAAGTGATGGCATTAGAAGCTGTGGTTTATCCAAAAGACTACAACCCATTTAGCTATGTGTCCAAAGACTTCTACTCCCTTGCGAACTGGGGCTATGATTTTAGCTTACAAGAGGATCCTCAAGACAAAGCCCTCGTTGGACTTCTTGATCATCAGAACAACAACATACAGCACCACCAACAAGGCGGTCTCGATGAAAATTGGGACTATAACTGCTCATCATCTGCTCCTTCATTTCTGCATAATGTGAAGGAATGGGATCCTCCTCATTCCTCACCCGAGGCCCTGGAAACACCGCCACCGCCACCGCCACAGGCAACAACAGGTAGACGCAAACGCCGTCGTACCAGAAGCAGCAAGAACAAAGAAGAAATGGAGAACCAACGCATGACCCACATTGTAGTAGAGCGCAACCGCCGCAAGCAAATGAACGAGTACCTCGCCGTCCTCCGCTCTTTGATGCCAACTTCTTATGTTCAAAGGGTAAGCTTTACTTTCCATGGTCGTCGATCGGTGTGAGACTCCTGGTCTCACAATATAAAATTAATCCTCGTTTTTTGCATTATAAATTTCGGGATCTGTACACAATGATTAACACTAACAGTGTGTTATATAGGGAGATCAAGCATCAATTATTGGGGGAGCTATCAACTTTGTGAAGGAGCTAGAGCAACTGTTGCAGTCCATGGACGGCAGCCATAAGAGGACCAGCAAGCCGGAACAAGTACCTTTGGCTGAGTTCTTCACCTACCCACAGTTCTCCACGTATGCAACAACACAGTGTATCAGAAACTCTTCTTCATCTTCTTCATCATCATCTGGGTGTATCCAAGTAAACGACGAGCCGTCCATGGCTCCTCGGAGCAACAATAACAACGACAACCAGTGGCCAGCTGCAGACATAGAAGTGACCATGGTGGACAGCCATGCCAATCTTAAGATATTGTCCAAGAAGAGGCCGAGGCAGTTGTTGAAGATGGTGGCCGGGTTTCAGAGTCTTAGGCTCACTGTCCTTCACCTCAATGTCACCACTGTTGATGAAATGGTCCTCTATTCTGTTAGTGTTAAGGTAATCCATCCAAAAGTACTCTCATCTTCTCACTTACTTGATAGGCCCAGAAAATATAATTTACCCTAATTTTTTTTACTACTTGCGATTAAACATTAAAACGGTGAAAGAGTAAAAGGAGAAGTTGTAAACTAATCAGATTTTATGTCACACTTTTCATAATTCTAGGCCGACATAGGACTTTATCAACTAATCAGTTTATACCTCTTATTTTTATGATTTGACACAACACATTATTTGTCATATGCTTTTGCACTGCTTGTACATAAAGTGAATATGGTGAATGATCCAAATCATGCATGTTATAAAATTCTGCATAATTTAAAATTATATAGATCCAAGCATCAATTTGTTCTTATGCTAAATTTGGTGAAATTTTATTTGGAAAATTAACTAACCCTGGTTCATTTTTGGTGGCGGTATGGGATAGATGGAAGAAGGATGCATGCTTAACACGGTGGATGAAATCGCAGCTGCTGTGAATGAAATGCTGCGCAGAATTCAAGAAGCTAGTATTAGCTGAAGTGATTTTCGAAAATGGAAAATCCTCTTTCTTTTATTTTTTCCCTGAGTGGATTCCATTTTTCTTTTTTCTTTTAACCTTCTTTTGTAAGGTCCTTTTCTGATCATTTACTGTACAATGTGTATGGTGTATGTTTGCCTATTGGGAAAGGATTGATCAGATTTCTCTACTGTTAAACCACCATGATTGATGATCCACTGCAACAAAAGCTTCTCTCTGAAACCAACCAGGAAGTTATATCAAGTTGCGCATCTAGTATATATATGTTAACTCAAAATGACGCGTTATCAGATAACGTGAACATGTTAGACTAAAACTACGAGAACATTTATAATTGGGGGTGAAGATTATTTTGTTTAGTATGGTAGCCTTCTAGATAGAATTCGATCATTAATAATTTTTTTATTTTATAGAGGACCTCTACAATAAGGATTAGTTGAAAATTTTCCAGTTTATGGTTAAAAAGACCCATTTTTCGATCACATTTTGACATCACATATGTTCAGTTTTTAGATATATATATATATAAGTAGATCATTTTTATAAATTTTCAGTCAAATCAGTGATTGTTAAGGTAACAAACTAGATCAAATTAATGGACGAACCAAATCTGTCAAACATGAACTGTTCAAGTTCATAATTAGTAAATCACACTTATGAATGTTTTAACAATTTTTAATATGGCTGAAAATTTGCAGAAATGATCTAGTCATAAATACATATAATGGTTAAGATGTGGATATTAGATCAAAAAGTGGTATATCATCAACCTAAAGGTCCTCATTAAAGACTCCCTTATAAACAAATCGGTTGGAGTATTAGTATGATTCCTCGATAATTGAATATGTGGAGTACATGTTAAGGAATATACATATAGCGCTTATGTGGATCTAACTAAAATTAACATTATTTTTTGAGGAAAGATTCTATATTATATAATTCAACGTTACAACTATGAAATTTCGGTGGTGGATATAAAACATCCACTCTCCTCCTAACCTAAATCAACGATTACGGTGGACCAGAACCAAAAATGGTTCAACCATAACCTAACTTAATCCAGAAGTCTCGATACATCCTCACAATTAACCTCAAGAAGAACTAACCTTTTCAAACACTATATGCTAAAACTGCTAGCACATATATATATATATATATATATATATATATATATATATGAGAAAATTAGATAAAAACCCAAAATATTAGATCTCTTTTAAGATAAACCCTAAAACCCTAAACCCTAAGCTCACATTTGGTGTCTCTCTACATAGTCGAAAAATGTCTAATTGTAAGGTACACGTTCTTGTTCTTTGATTAATTTTCTTCTTTTTAGGTATAATATTATATCATTTCTCATCCTAATCGAGAGAACATTTTACTCTCTACTAATTACGTTTCTAATATACATTTTAAGTAGGGCATGATATGATAATATACCTAAAAAGAAGAAACCCAAAATTGGGTTTAGGGTATAGGGTTAAGGTATAGGGTTTAGGGTATATAGTTAGGGTATAGGTTCAGGGTATAGGGTATAGGGTTTAGGGTATAGAGTTAGGGTATAGGTTCAGGGTATAGGGTATAGGGTTTAGGGTTTAGGGTTTGGGGTTTAGATCAAATATCTTATTCATATTATATTTTACCTTATGTATAGATTAGATAATGAATTCTTTTAATCTAGATATTTTCATAAAAATAAAGAAAACTACATAATTCTTACAAATTGATTGAAAAATGTTATTGTTAGAAAAAAAACTCATAATTAAGGTATTTAAGATAATATCAATTAAGCTTATTTATTATATTAATATGTTATAGTTGAATGATGCGCACAAAATATCAGGTGCGGACATCCGCACTCTGGCCGGAAAACTGGAATTTGACGGACTCGCCGGTGAGAAAAAGTGGTTGGGGACGCTGCTGGAGTCCGCTGGGATGGAGGCGCGCCCTCGCCGGTGCCGTACGGTGGCGAACGGAGGGACGTCCGCACTTTAAGGCGGTGCAGACGTCCATATCTGAAACAGACTATTTATGTATATACAGGCCGGATGTAGAGCGGACGTTCGCACTCCGGCTTAAAGTGCGGAGTTCGTCCGTTCTCTGCAGTCTCACGTCGGCGACGGCTTCTCTCCTTCCCGGACGACAGCACAGGCTTCTAGGACGGCTTCTCTCCTTCCAGGACTGGCCGGCGACAAGTTTTCCGGCCAACCTTGATCAATCATGGTGTTTTCCGTCCAGAGCTTCAATCCGGCCGGAAAACTTGTCGTCGGCCAGTCCTGGAAGGAGAGAAACCGTCCTGGAAGCCTTTGCTGGCGTCCGGGAAGGAGAGAAGCCGTCGCCGGCGTGAGACGGCAGAGAAAGAACGAAGTCCGCACTTTAAGCCAGAGTGCGGACGTCCGCTCTCTATCCTATATATATATATATAGTCCTCTTCCAGAGAGGGATCCCTCTTTGAAATTAAAGTACGGGACTCCTTATTTCACTCATTTTCAGGTCGTATTCCTACATCTCAACCGTACAATGTCTAAAACACAGTGTGTAGATCATTCCTGCAAAGTTTCATCAAATTTGAAGATAATTTGGGTACCGAATTAGATTAAATAAATCAACAGAACAAAAGTTGTCCAAACAGAACCGTTCATGTAAATTACGATTACGGAAGCTCAAATGATCTTCAAATTTGATGAAACTTTGTAGGAATGATCTACACTGTGTTTTAGACATTGTACGGTTGAGATGTGAAAATACGACCTGAAAGTGAGCGAAATAAGGAGTCCCGCACTTTAATTTCAAAGATGGATCCCTTTCTGGAAGGGGACTGTATATATATATACAGACGTTATCAGGTGCGGACGTCTGCACCGTGCGGATGTCCCTCCTTTCGCCACCGTACCGCACCGGCGAGGGCGCGCCTCCAGCCTAGCGGACTCCAGCAGCTTCCCCGACCTCTTTCCATCTCCGGCGAGTCCGCTGAATTCTAGTTTTCCGGCCAGATCACCCAAAACTTCAAACAAAGTCAATATGGCCGGAAAACTGGAATTCGGCGGACTCGCCGGGGATGGAAAGAGGTCGAAGAAGCTGCTGGAGTCCGCTGGGGTGGAGGCGCGCCGTACGGTGGCGAAAGGAGGGAAATCCACACCGTAACGCGGTGCGGACGTCCGTATCTGAAACGGACTATATATATATATACAGCCTTTCTCGGCTGCGGACTTCCGCACCAACGGTTTTGGTTCGAATTTCCATTTTTGCACCACTTTCTGATCGAATTTCCTCATCTCCACTGTCCAGTATCTAGATAATATTGTGTAGATCATCTCTGCAAAATTTCAGCCAATTTGGTGATCGTTAAGGCCCTCAAACTCGAGTTTTTCTAGTATGAACACAACCGGACAGAATTCAGTCCGTCCATTTGTTTTTCGAGGTTGAGGGTCTTAACGATCACCAAATTGGCTGAAATTTTACAGAGATGATCTGCACAATATTATCTAGATACTAGACGGTGGAGATGAGGAAATTCGATCGAAAAGTGGTGCAAAAATGAAAATCCGCACCAAAAAATTGGTGCGGACGTCCGCAGCTGAGAAAATCCGTATATACAGTCAACCTTCTCATTGCATTGACAACAAGAAATAATCTACATTAAAATAGTCCATGGACACGACACCATAACTATGACACCCCTAATGATACTATAGGCAACACCAACCATCCACAACCGTAAACCCTCGCTCAAAGAGGAGGGATACCAAAAACCAACAAAACTAACCAAAAAGAGAAAACTCAAAAAGGAAAAAAAGAAAAACTAAATGACCCACCTAGGCCCAAGACATCCCAAGCTAGCCTAACCTAAAACCATTGGACTTCAAGAAGAAACCCTCTAATGAACCCCGCCTAGAAAGTTAACAGCCTGAGCGGAGATCTGCCACCCCGCCGCATCGTCGTCCGTCACCTGAAATGCATCTGTCCAAATTTCACGAGGGAGGCCTTCCAAAATATCCAACAGAACATGGCATGAAAAGCTCAACCAAAATCAGATGTGATCTTGGTACCCCCTTCACCGTCGTGTTTTCCCTTTGGTCTCGCGCCGCCAATCTTGATCGCCTCCTACACTGGTAAGATCGAACAACCACGCGTGTTCCGAAGATAAACACCTTCCAGATCGAGCAAACCGACTGCGATTTAAAAACAATAGCTTCTCTGCCCGCACTCTTGAAGATAATTCAACCATCAGTCCACCACCATCATCCATTAAAGAAGGCCTACCAACTTGACCGCTCTCAGATCTCCCGTCTGACGACAACGTTAATGGACGCGCCGTCGAATAGGAAGGAAACATGCTGTTTCGAAACCCTAAAGCACACATGATTTTACGGAGCTCTAAAATTTAACATTTGTTCTAGGATATTCTCTATGTGTGCCTTGGGCTTATGCCAATAGGATATGTAGTTAGACTAGATCTATGTATTCATATCCTTACCATATTGGTATTGTGTAATTCCCTATATAAAGGGCTCCTATTAATGAATAAGATGATTCTCTTGCTATCTCTTTGTCTCTACCATTAATCCTTCATCACGTTATCATACATTTTGTTCTAACCCTAGAGCCAATAGCCCACCATTTTGTCTCTACCATTAATCCTTCATCACGTTATCATACATTTTGCTAACTAGTCATGGAGTTTACGACCTTAGAACGACCGAAAGGACTTGGTTTTGATCATACACACGTTACTTTTGGCTAAGGCAAAAGCCTACACGCCACCTGCAAGCTTCACAGCTTCGCACATGCCAAATCTGCGAAAAACAGCAATCTGTCCTTTCTGGACAGTCAACTTCGTCTGAGCTTTTTGAACAGCTCCGGACGAACCAGATAGTCAGCTTTATATCATTGGAAAGCTCTACGAGTCTAGTTTTCAGAACTTCTCACGGTTCGTCCATATCTGTTTTAACGAAGAAGTTATGGCTGTTTTAGTGCACAAAGGTCATTCTGCGCGGAAATTTTTATGCACTCTCGGGATTGCAGCTTTTCGTAGCTTCTTTCAATCCTTCTAAATGGTTCAAGTAGAACTATTTACTCGCCTATCTACTCCTTGTAGTTATGTCTCATAGAGACATTGAGTGTTTCGCAGATAGTGGAACTATCCACAACATTCTAAGGAACCATGTTAAGTTTTAAAGCCATTCCTGTTAATGGTTTTCATTTAAAAACACATTGTGAGAATGAACAAGAATTCTTTTGTGTATACCTCCTCATGAATGCGAACTGAAGCGCATCTTGGAGAAATTCATGAGTCAATCT
>NC_020495.1:12143556-12144995 GCF_000184155.1 Fragaria vesca subsp. vesca | reverse complement strand
TCCTATACCCTGTGTGCCTTGGCCTTATGCCAATAGGATATGTAGTTAGACTAGATCTATGTATTCATATCCTTACCATATTGGTATTGTGTAATTCCCTATATAAAGGGCTCCTATCAATGAATAAGATGATTCTCTTGCTATCTCTTTGTCTCTACCATTAATCCTTCATCAACATTCTAATATTCTAAAAAAGTTGGATAATTTTTTCATCTCCATGCGGATAAAGAAAAGCTCTCTCTTCCTAAAGTTTTGTCTCTAGGGCTTCAAAGTCTTTTGGCAATTCTCTCTTCCAACAATAATTATGGTTGATGAGGTCTCCCGTCTAGTGGCGACGTTCGAACGAGTGTCCTTCGGCGTTGCAGGTGCTCCGACCATTTTTGGACACCTGCATGCGGTTCACAAATTTATGTGTTACAAAAAGAAGATAATCCCCAAAGCTTTAATGGCAACAATCGCTACGTTGTGGAATCTCAAGGACAAACTACAAATTAGGGCTCAAGGGGTGCACAATATTTTAAGATTCAATGATGCAGAGAATAGGAAACATATCGTGGAAGGAATGCCGTGGTTCTTCGACAAAACAATGTTTGCCCTAGCTCTGTACGACGGACAAATGGATGCATCCCTAGTTCCGATCATATTTATCCTAGTTTGGGTTGAGGTCTTCGGCCTCCCGCCTGATATCATGACGAAGGAGGCTTTGTACATGGTGGGTGCCACCCTTGGACGCATCATTCACCATGACAATCCAAACCTTCTCTTTGGTGCGCGAGCCAGGGTTCGATTGGAGCACAACCTCGACTCCACTGTGAAACAAGCTCCTCCAATGCATTTCCACTTTGGGGAAGGTACATATATAACTTTTGTGTTGTTAATTTTTAAGTATGAGAGGGTGTGTGGATTATGCAAGACCTGTGGTATATATGTTCGAGCACAAACTCGGTGGCTGTCAATGTCTGTTGCGGTGATTTTGGGTGGGGGTTGTTCGGGTGGAAACCCTAACCCTAATTCTAACCCCCTGCTTTTCTAGAATGCCCTGAATAGCAACAAGACCCCATTCGATGCCTTGAGCTCCGTTGCTCAACCTTTGCATCGTGCATCAAGACCTATGGTGTTTGCGCAGCCGACCGTGATTTCCTATGTCCTTCACAGGGTGGTGACGGATCTCCCTATCCTCACCGGTAAGAAACGGCTATGGTAGTGATGGAGGAACCCAGGGAGACCTCCTATGTGTAGGATGGTTTCGGGTTAGTCTAATTTATGGGGTTAGGGTTTGTCCTATCCCTAGTTATGCTTGTTGATTTCTTGTTGGAATTCATTTTTTCGGGGGGTTTTTGGTTTTGTTTGGTTTGAACTACAATTAATGGTAGTTTTATTTAGGTTACTTTTAGGTACTTAGCATGGCTTTATTTGTCGTTGCTCTTACATACAGGAAA
>NC_020495.1:12138693-12143062 GCF_000184155.1 Fragaria vesca subsp. vesca | reverse complement strand
GAGAGAGAGAGAACATTATCGACAGATTCATGGAATACAAAATTGTCAGTATTCAAAAGCTATTTTGATTCTTTAACATACAAAGTGTGTTGAAAGGTCTGATCGCAAGAACGAAGAAGTTTCAGTTACCAGAAAATTACAAAGAAAGAAGAAGTTTCGTAAAGAAATGATGGCGATTCCTTGTACCAGAAAAGAATGATGGGAATATTCAAATGAAAGTTATTCTGCTTTCAGGAATAAGTGTAAAAGAAAAGCGAACGGGACCAATTAAAAGATTAAAAAGTTGATCAAACTTTATATTAAGAAGCATATATAATCATATTACAGTCATTTTCACTATCAAATCAAAAACTAAGATAATGGATGATAATGATGTAATGGTGCTGCAGAAGTAGGCGATCACAAGTATGAAGATGATCAAGACATAAAGGAAGATATATACAACTCAGTAGCAGAAGTGGGCTCAACTTTCTAGAATGGACTAGGCCTGCTGCTACTGCATATCATATGATTCAGATTTCAGAGAAATCGTGTTACTAGCTACTTGCACTCTTTTCAGTTTAAAGATCTTCATTTGAATCTTGTTATAGAGATGTGATGATTTCCAGAAATACAAAAAGGAAGATGTTAGATATGGTTTTCTGCAACACAACTACTGAAAATATCATATGCGTAGAAAATTCAATGGTACTCCGGAGTATTAAAAAGAAAATCTAGCTAGAGCTAATAACTATTGGGTTACAAATTGTTTACAATGCGCCCAATTCTATGAGCTAATCTAACTCCTCCAGGGCTCCGGGTACTATATATAGTTTATATATAGTACCCGGAGCCCAATTCTATGAGCTAATCTAACTCCTCCAGGGCTCCGGGTACTATATATAGTTTATATGGGAGCTCTTCTAGTAAAGACTTTTAAGTTGAGGACTAGTTGATGACTTTTCGGTGTATGGTTTAAAAGACCTATTTTTCAATCACATCTTGACATCTCATACGTTCAATTTTTAAGTCTATATGTGTAGATCAACCCTATAAATTTTCAGCTAAATCGGTGATCGTTAAGGTAACAAACTAGATCAAATTAATGGATGAACAAAATCTGTCAAACATGAACCGTTCAAGTTTATAATTGGTAAATCACTTATGAATGTCTTAACGATTTTCAATATGACTGAAAATTTACAGAAATGATCTACTCATAATTACCTATAAACTGAACGGTTAATATGTGAATATAAGATCGAAATGTGGGATAAGCCGAAAAGTCCTCAACTTAAGAATCCTCATTAGAAAGATTTCCTAGTTTATATCTTCTGCAAGCTTAGGAGAGCAAAATTTTGGGTACGAGAAGCAAGAAACATGTCGCCAAAAATGGAGAAACGTTTTTGTTTTGAAGTTGCTTACTGCCCAGATAGAAGCTATTAAGCCAAACAACACTACTACAATTATGGTCAATAACCACATACAACATGTGTGGCAAAAATGGGAAAAAGCCATGTATATCTGTGTCCATGACCCTTAGCCACATTGAAGCAACATATGTAGGGGATGTAGCCAATAGAGCCGTTGCAATGGCTTGAAAAGCCACATTTATATGAGAATGTGGGTGATATAGGTTTCTGATATGTGGGCCATGTTTCATATATTCAGCAGATGTATTTGTCTAGCAATTTAAATTTAATTGCTATTGGGTGCCACTTGTGTGCCTTAAGGTATGGATACCCAATTAATTTTGACTTGCTAAAGCAGGTTAAAGCAAACTAACACCGTTAACTCTCCGTTAAGTCTCTCTATATCTACAGTTTTCATTAGAAATATCTACCATTAAGATTAGCAAAATCACATAAAAGTAGACTTTCTGGAAATCAAAATGATTCTTGAGACTGTCTACAACTATCATAAGAAACATCTACTACTGTCATGAAAAAAATCACAGAAAATGTTGCAAGTCGAAAGACACATTTAACATAAGACACATCTACTGTTTTCATTAGAAAAGTAGACTTTCTAAAAATCAAAATTGTTCTTGAGATTGAATCAACCCAAGGTAAAATTTGCAACTCTACATTTAACATAAGACACATCTACTATTTTCATTACAATTTTTTACCATTAACATAAGCGAAATCAAAGAAAAGTAGACTTTCTAGAAATCAAAAATTGTGATTGAGATTCAACCAACCGAAGGTAAAATTTCCAAGTCTACATTTAACATAATACACATCTATTATTTTCATTAGAAATCTCTACCATTAACATAAGGGAAATCAAAGAAAAGTAGACTTTCTGGAAATTAAAATTGTTCTTGAGATTGAAGTAACCCAAGGTAAAAGATGCAAAGTCTACATTTAACAAAAGACACAACTACGTTTTTCATAAAAACTGTTTACTAGTAACATAAGAGAAATCAAAGAAAAGTAGACTTTCTGGAAATCAAAATTGTTCTTAAGATTGAAGCAACCCAAGGTAAAAGATGCAAAGTCTACATCATAAGAAATGTCTACTAGTAACATAAGAGAAATAAATAAAAAATAAACATAAGCTGGAAATCAAAATTTTTTTTTGAGATTGAATCAACTCAAGGTAAAAGATGCAAAGTCTACATTTAACATAAGACACATCAACTATTTTCATAAGAAAAGTCTACCATTAACATAAGAAAAAACAAAAAAAAGTAGACTTTCTGGAAATCAAAATTGATCTTGAGATTGAATCAACCGAAGGTAAAAGTTGCAAAGTCTACATTTAACATAAGACATATCTACTATTTTCATTATAAATGTCTACCACTAACATAAGAGAAATCAAAGACAAGTAGACTTTCTGGAAACCAAAATTGTTCTTGAGATTGAATTAACCCAAGGTAAAAGATGCAAGGTCTACATTTAACATAACACACATATACTATTTTCATTAGAAATGTCTACCATTAACATAGGCGAAATCAAAGAAAAGTAGACTTTCTGGAAATCAAAATTGTTCTTGAGATTGAATCAATAATGAGAAATGTTAAGACATGTGAAATTGTTCATTAGAAATAGTTCTTGCAAAGTTTACGTTTAATATAAGACACAACTACTATTTTTATGAGAAATGTCTGCCATTTAGATAAGCAAAATCACAAAAAAGTAGACTTTTTGGAAATCAAAATGTAGACTTTGCAACTTTTGTCTTTAATGAGTTCAATATCAAGAACCATTTTGATTTCCAGAAAGTTTACTTTTTTGTGATTTTGCTTATCTAAATGGTAGACATTTCTCATGAAAATAGTAGTTGTGTCTTATATTAAATGTAAACTTTGCAACTTTCGCCTTCATTTATTGATTCAATCTTAAGAACAATTTTGATTTCTAGAAAATTTACTTTATTGTGATTTTGCTCATCTAAAATGTAGACATTTCTCATGAAAATAGTAATTGTGTCTTATGTTAAATGTAGACTTGCAAATTTTACATTTGGTTGGTTCAATCTTAAGAACCATTTTTATTTCCAGAAAGTCTACATTTATGTGATTTTTCTCATCTAAATGGTGGATATTTCTCATAAAAATAGTAGTTGTGTCTTATGTTAAATGTAGACTTTGCAACTTTCACTTTCCATTATTGATTCAATCTCAAGAACAATTTTGATTTCCAGAAAGTCTACTTTTTTATGATTTTGCTCATCTAAATGGTAGACATTTCTCTTGAAAAGAGTAGTTGTGTCTTATGTTAAATGTAGACTTTGTAACTTTCACCTTCAATAATTGATTCAATCTTAAGAACCATTTTTATTTCCAGAAAGTCTACATTTATGTGATTTTTCTCATTTAAATGGTAGATATTTCTGATGAAAATAGTAGTTGTGTCTTATGTTAAATATAGACTTTGCAACTTTCATCTTCTATTATTGATTCAATGTCAAGAACAATTTTGATTTCCAGAAAGTCTACTTTTTTGTGATTTTGCTTATCTAAATGGTAGACATTTCTCATGAAAATAGTAGTTGTGTCTTATATTATATGTAAACTTTGCAACTTTCACTTTCAATTATTGATTCAATCTCAAGAACAATTTTGATTTCCAGAAAGTCTACTTTTTGTGATTTTGCTCATCCAAGTGGTAGACATTTCTCATGAAAATAGTAGTTGTATCTTATGTTAAATGTAGATTTTGCAGCTTTTGCCTTCAATGAGTTTAATCTCAAGAGATCATACAAGAGGAGTTAGTTTCTTGCAACGAGATCAATTTTAGTAAGAAATTGATATATCGATGAGACAAGAGAGAGAGATCGACGAGATAAACGTGTTCAAATTGTTTGAGAGAGAGAGAGAGAGAGAGAGAGAGAGAGAGAGAGAGAGAGAGAGAGAGACGTAACGTACGTAGTAGAG
>NC_020495.1:12134740-12138673 GCF_000184155.1 Fragaria vesca subsp. vesca | reverse complement strand
GAGAGAGAGAGAGACTAAACCCGTTAGTGAGAGAGTGTGAGTTAGTTTGAGATTTAGATTGGATGACTGGTCAAGCAGGTAGCAGGTCATCATTAATCTAGTTGGACCAATCATAAGCAACCATGTGGTTAAGGTATCCATACCTTAAGGCACACAAGTATTACCCTTATACTATAGAATCAATTTTTTTATTTTCCAATAAACTTTCCATGACAAATGAGCTTTAACAAATAAAATTACATTCAACTAGCTAAAGTTCATTCCATTTCTGTGTAAAACTACAATTCATCATTCGAACATTTATATTACATAAACACCAATCCCAGTTATGAGTAGTTGAACAACACCAATCCCAAATCCACCATAGCATCCGAGCCCACTTCTCTCCTACAAGACCCATAAACACTCTCAATCACCCTACTCTCCTCCTCATACACCAAACCAACCGCATTTTTCCTCCTCGGTTTTCGCAAAATTGGCACCTGAACTCCCACAGAATGAATCACCCTCCCATTCTCTTTGCTAAACACGGGACACATATGAAACAACACCCAAAGGGTGTCCCATCCCTCCTATAATTCACCAAATTAATCTGAACACCTCTCTCTTCTCTAATAGCCTCCCTTTAGTCCCTTATTTCCATCACAGACCTTCTACAAGTACCTGGGCCTTGAAATATCCTCCCATTCTTCCCAATCACCTCGCTTTTCGAATACCCCATCATTTTCAGGAACCCTTTGCTCGCAAAAACGATGGGCTGGCCGGAAATACAAGGATTAGTCACCGTGAAACTCTCCGACAACTTTCCACTCTCTAAACTCGGTAGCCATAGATGCTGAAGGAGATCAGGGTTTCGAATGGCATAATAGGGATCTAGCTTGGATTAGAGAGGAAATTGGTAGAAAATAAGAAGAGAAAAAATCAAGAAGATGGAAGTGAAAGATTGATTTGTCATAGGGGTGGTTTAGGAAGTACAAGAAGAGAAGTCGATAATATCCAAGTGAAGAACTGATCGAAGATGTCTGTGGATAGAGAGAAAACAAGAGATTTGGGGTTTTTTTTTCTAAAAAAAAGAAAAGAAAAGAAAAGAAAAGAGAGAGGTTTATTGCTAATAATTTTTAGCAGCTATTGCTTTTTGATGAGAATTTTTTAATAGGTATTGACGGGTTGAGTTAGAAAGAGAAAATGTGAAAATAATAAAAAAACTCACTTACCCACAATTGCATGCAAACAATCGTGGCACCATCTCTCACCCATTTCACTCAAACAGTTGAAGCACCCACATGTATTTGTAAGTGTGGCAATAAAAATGTTGTTGTAGCTATGATTTGTTGTAGTGCAAAGTCTTCTTTAACATTATCTACGTAACTGGTGAGATATTGTGACTCTGTTGCAAATTCAACATAAGTTAACCATCGGTAAGTATATTGGAGTGCATATAATATCATATTTTGGAAGGATCATGTAAATGCAAATGGCCTGTTGCAAAAAATTAATTCCAAGTTGGCTAGTTGGAAAAAAGGCACTCTCTCCAAGCAGGTAGACTCACTCTCCTCCAGGCTAATGTGTAGGGTTACTCGGGTATGCCAAATCATATTATGTCTTGCTTTAAATATCCGCTAAGCTTACTAATGCAATTGATAAGAGAGCCAGAGACTTCTTCTAGGGGAATGATTCCAAGGCTGCAGCTGTTGCTTGGAGTAAGGCTTGTACTCCTAAAAATATAGCAGGTTTAGGCATACGGCCTTCTAGTCATTTTAATAATGCTGCGATAGCCAAACTTGTTTGGAAAATTATTACTGTAATACCTCGGAAATTTGATATTAGTTTATAATATTATTTTGGAAATTATTTAAGTAAGACTTGTATGGATTTGTGGTTTAGTGAGTGGACTGGAAGTAGTTGAGTTTTTATTTCCTTGAAAATGCTTTATTTTGAAGGGTCAAGAGTTGACTTTTTAATCTGTTGGGTTTCTCGGAAAACTTCTTTCACAGAAGTTGTAGAGCACGACGATACGAGTTCGTAGACATGTAGCATACGTAAAACGGACTTCGTATGAGAAAGTTATGGTCAGCGGAAATTCGTGGCTTTACTAAAAATTTGGGTTAAATAACAAAGTTTAGGGTTTTCATTTCATTTTTCCGGAAGCCCTCTCTCCTCTCTTCTCTCCTTCTCTCTCGCCTCACCTTCACTATCTGGGATTTTCTCTTGACCCGACCCGGACTTGGTTGACCCGACCCGGCTTTTCCGGCCACCTCCGACCGACCTGGACGTCGACACCGGTTAGGTTTTCTTCCTCTCCTTGGCGTGGTCCTCCCTGTGTAGGTGGGTGAGGACGACTCTACCCGGAATTGAGAGAATCGAACGCGACATAGAGGGTGGCGGACCCGACTTCGACTCGATGACTTTCCGGTCGTGTACGGAGGCGACTAGAGGTGAGGCTGCCCATTCCTTGAAGCATTCTTCCTTCTAAGCACGTTTGAAGATGCCATTCACCTCTTTTTGAGGTCTAGAAGTCGATTTGAGGCTTGTGGACGATTCCGGCCGATTCCGGCCAAATTGGTTCAAACCTCAGGTATAAAAGATGCTCCCCTCTCCTCAATCTACAAGTTTAATGTTTTAAGTTTGCCCAAATTAGGGAGTTTCGTGGTGGCCCGTGGGGCCCACTCGCCGCCGCCTGTGGTGGCGTATTAGGCAGGGTGTGTAGGTTTAGTTACTTTGGTTAGCTGGTTCTTGTTGTTGTGAGCATGTTGATATATTATGAGATTAGGTCAAGTTTGAGTAAGTTTTGCTTGTTAGATTCTATGTTATTGTAGACTTGTGCGAAGTGCTGAGCTAGGAGAATCCAAAGTTAGGCAGCGGGGGAAGGTGGTTAAGTGTTCGACGACCTGGGGAGGTCTCGGAAGAAGGTTGTCCCTTTTTGGGCAAATCATGGGTTAAGGCTTGTTAAGGGTGAAATGTTCTTTTTGTTTAAGTGGTTATTAAATTATTAAATGTGTAATTATAGGTGACTTGTGGAGTGTGTTGAGCTTGGTTCTTGAGTTTCTTTTGTGAAAACGCTGCGGGATTTTTAGGTGAGTAAAATCTCACCAAGGTCCACTTTGTGTCCTATTTATTTTGATGATGATGATAATGATTATTATGATGAGGATGATATGATATTTATGATGAGGATGATATGATTATTATGCTGAGGATGATAATGATTATTATGATGATGATGATAATGATTATTATGATGAGGATGATATTGATTATGTTGATGAAAATATTGATGATTATGATGATTGTGATGATGATAATGATTTAAAAATTTTGCTTTCCTTTTTGTTTGTTTTAAAATATATGAACTTGATCGTCAACCAAGGTTCTAAAAAACGTTAGGCGCTAGTCGGGCGGACAGCTAGCGCCTAGCGCCCAGAGGATTAATCGGGCGCCTAGGCGGTTTTTTATTTTCTATAACTTTTATTTATTTAATTCAAATAATTATATAAATAAAATTTATAAAATCATTATTATGTTCTAAAATAGCAAAATACTTCAAAAATAGACAAAATGGTCAACAACAAGGTTCTTAGAAATTATAAAAAAAAACAATTTGAAAGAAACAAATTAGATTCTTACTAGCCTATGCCTCAAATTCTTCTTCTCCATATCCCTCTTGCACTTCTTTTGTGTCGGTCTCAAACTCAAAGTCTATTTCATCTTCTTCCTCTTCATTCGATAGGTTAAAGAGTAATTTTAAATACACACCCCTATTCTCTTAATACACACCCCTTACTTAATACACTACACATCTAGTTTTTCATTTCAATATTATACTAAATACACATCCCAAACTGTCTAAAATACCCTCAATATCTAAAACTAATAATAATCTGTTACTTAATATAATTATTATATATTTACTATTTCACAACTCACTTCTACGTA
>NC_020495.1:12128882-12134472 GCF_000184155.1 Fragaria vesca subsp. vesca | reverse complement strand
AAAAAAAAAAAAAATCATAATTGGGCCGCCCAGCCCGCCTAGGGGGCCGTTTTTTGAGATGGCACCTAGTTTCGACGATTTGTGTAAAATCGGAATGGTCCCCTGCCGCCCAGCGCCTAGGCGGCCCTGGGCGGTGTTTTTTAGAACCATGTCGTCAACGGCTTATAGGTACGAGAAAACAAATTTTCCTTTTTTAAATGATTATTTTCAAGGTTCTAGTGACTATAATATCTTTATTTCTTGGTAGATTATTCTTGTGAGAATATCTATATGTGTGTAAATATATATCTCTTGTTAAAAGGTATATTATAGTGAGGTGTTGCTTGTCTGGTTCTATTGATGTGGTTATTTGTGTATTAGTTGTGGATGTGTGCCTTAGTGGTGACTGTGTGCCTTAATTGTGGATGTGTGCCTTAGTGGTTGTGGATGTGTGCCTTAGTGGTGATTGTGTGCCTTAGTTGTAGATGTGTGCCTTAGTGGTGATTGTGTGCATTAGATTAGGAGCTTTCGTGGTGGACCGGGAACCAAGCCTTGGCCTGGTGATTGGTTACGGTTAGTATAGAGCTCTAGTCTGTCGGTACTTCATGGGGGATGACTATGTGTTGACGAACCCATGAGTACGTGTTTGTCTAGTTACTTATGAGGGATGACTATGCATTGACGAACTCATAAGTAAGGGTTGAGAAATGGTTATGTGATGTTCTTATATGTTGTCATTTAAATTTCTTATTTTAAGAATCTCCTGAACTATGCTTAATGCAAAAGATTCTTTAATTTTATTTGTGTGGTTTTTAGTGGAATCCTGAACTACGCTTTTTGCATGATTCATTTATGGTTTTGAGTGATTTTGAATTGTTGTGTTCTCTTATTATTTCTTTTAAATTCTCTTGCTTTTAGGTGATTCCTGAACTAAGTTATTAATGCAGGAATTTCCAGTGTTATCTTATGTGATGTTGGAATTGTTGAGTTTTTATTTTGAGAGTTACTCATACGAGCTTTTTAAGCTTACCGGGTTTGTTGTTTACAACCCGGTGCACCAATTCATAGTGTAGGGGTTAGACCTACAGGTGATGATCAACAGGGTTGAAGCAGTAGCTTAGGAGCTAGATTTAGACGATGTACATTATTTGTATTTTGTGGCAGTTGTTTTTAAGCTCATGTGAGCGAAGTAGTTTATTACTAGACTTTTGGAAGTTGATGTAATTAAGGAGATATAATGTTTAACTCGGTTGATGAGTTTATTGACATTTACATTTCCAGTATTTTTTTTTAGTTTGAGAATTGTTGAGCAAGTTGTGGGATATTAAGATTTTGAGTTTTATCATGTCCAAATTTTTAAAAAATTTTATCCTTCAAAAATTAGGGTGTGACAATTACTGATTGTGATAACTGGTGGGTGAGAATTGTCAAGGCTAAATATTTGAGACTTTCTTCTTTTTTCCATGTTAAGAAAAAGGCTTATGCTTCTTTGGCTTGGAAAGGCATTCTAGATGTAAAGGAGCTTATTCAGAAAGGCATAAGAAGGACGGTAGGAGACGGAACAAATATTGTGTTTTGGACTTTTAATTGGGTACTACCTTTCTCTCTTATTACTCTTATAGATGAAACTAGACGTGCTAATATTAATTGGAACGAGACAGTGGCTGATTATATGATAAATAAAAATTAGAATAGACTTTTGTCTGTTTTGGATGCGAGCATTGTTGATCAAATTTGTGGTATTTCTATCCCAATGAATGACCAACAGGACTCTTTTGTCTGGGGATGTAGTCCTATTGGAAATTTTACTATTAAATATGCGACGTGGATTCAGAATACTGAGGTTGATCCTCATGAGTATGCTCCTTTGTTAAGGAAAGTGTGGAAATTAGGTTTGGCTCCTAAAATCAAATTTTTAGCTGGCTCCTTATAAGGGGAAGGTTAAAGACCAAAAGTAGGTTGCACAGGTTTGAGATTACCCCTAATAACTTATGTCCTTTGTGTAATCAGGAAGAAGAGACTATCTCTCATTTATTTTGCAGCTGCCCCCATTCAGTTCCAGTTTGGAACCTAGCTAGTTGTAGAGACCTTTGCTAGTCGTATCCAAAAATTATAGGATCGTTTCATTAATAGTCCCTTTAATGCTAATAACTTTGGAAAAAATCTTACCTTATGCTGGTAGATATGGCAAAAGCGTAATGATCTTGTTTTCAGGAACAAGGGTTTCTCTCTGCATGCAGTTGTTGCTTGTGTAGCCACTTACACTTGCATGGCTAGAGACCGTAGTAGTATCAGCCCCAGCAACACAAGTGCATACTCCAATATCAAATGGAATCCTCCTCCTCATGGCAGAATAAAGATTAATTTTGACGATTTGATGTTACAACAAACATTTGATGTTGTTGCTGGTTTTATCCTTAGAGACAATGTTGGGTGCCCTATTATTGCTTTTGCGCAAAAAATTGGGAAGACAAACGTTCCCATTGCATAAGCCATTGCACTAAGAGATAGTCTTCTCAAAGCTTGTGAAATGGGATTCCAAGACCTGATCGTGGAAGGTGACTCCGCGTTAGTTATCAATTGTATCAAGGGAAACTTTAAGTGTCCATCGAGGCTGCTGCAACTTGTCCAAGACATCAAGAGTATTGCCGGGTCTTTCCAGAGTATTTCATCATGTTCTTTGTGAAACTAATTTCGCTGCCAACGCGCTAGCAAATCTTGGTCACCATCTTTCAAGGCCTAGCTATTGGTAGTTGGATTTCCCCTCGTCTGTAGGGCTTGCTGTTAATTTTGATCTCTTTGGAGTAGGTTGCTCCCGGGGATTTGTTTTGTAATTAGTCTTTTAGCATAAAAAAAAATTAAAAAAAAAAAAAACTTGTGAGATATTAATATGGTATGCATTTTTTGCATGATAACACTGTCTCCTCCTTTTCAAGGTATAAAAGAAAAATTGTATTACCAAATAATGATCGCATTATAAACCAATCCCTAATTATGTGAAGACAGAAATCATCGTTCTATTAGAGGATGTACGAAGTGTTTACAATCACCAATTCACCATGCAGATACTAATCGAGTATTGCATGTCAGATCGCGCATTTCAAAAGCCTTATTCTAGGTCTGCTTCAAGACCATTGCTGCCGAACATACAAAACTTCAAGTTCATCTGAAGCAGATTTTACCATATAGCTAGTTCTATCCCATTTTCTTGACCCTCAACTTATTGAGAGTACATGCATTACAAATCTCTATATTACAGCACACATTTCACCTTAAAACAAAGATGACCATAAACTTCAGAGGGGCACAACTGTATTCATCCCCCATTTATGTCTCAAAGACAACAATCTCGACCTTCCACCACAAGAAAAAGACCTTTTCATCAAAACAGGACTTATATGAAGACACTGCTCGATTGAAGACTGACGATTTCGAGCAATATCTGAATGTAACTTGGTTTCAGCCAATGAAGAATCCATCGAAATAGACCTTCTTAATGCAACTTCATTCAAAGTTATTACCTCCTTTGATGTAGTTCTATTACCAACCTGGTATTCTTCACCTTCATCCTCTGTTCCAGCTCTGTTTTCACAAACCTGATTATCATTCCTCACTTGATTATTAACATCTACTTCAATTTCAATCTCAGAAATCTCCATGAGGGAACCTCCATTTGTTTCTACACCATCCCCATTTCGATCCCCTGAACCCAAATCAAGCCTCGCAAAGTGTGAATTATCGAGAGTCTCAGAAGTAATATAGGCACGGCATAGGGGGCAATTGGTGTGAGAGCTCAACCAAGTATCAATACAATTTATATGAAAAGCATGACTGCATTTAGGCAATAATCTAAGCATCTCATCTTCATGAAACTCATTTAAACAAACAGAGCACTCTGTCCCTTCAATCAAGCCATCACATTTCTTGTACTTACATACCGTGATCGAGTTTATGATGGATTGCTGCAAGCCAGCGGTGGTGATGAACCATATTGGGTGATCAACTTGATTCTCTGCAAAAAATTCTCCATCTCCGCTGTTTGACTCGGACTCTGGAGATCCATTGTTCCTATTAGGACTGCAGAAACTTGCACAGGACTTCACTATAATGACATAGTAGGCAATGAGAAGGAAAAGACCAGCTAGCAAACAGAGGAACAGAATCACATATGGTGAGATATGGCTGTTCTGATCACTTTGTTCAATGGCTGGAAATGGTGGTGGTGGGGGAATATAGAAATCTGTATAAGGGTAACAATCATACGTGCAATCTGGGCAGTCTGCACAGTCAGTTTGGTTTGAGGAAAATGGTGCTGGGAAGAGTTTCCTGTGTTTCATCACCGCCATATTAAAGTGGTGTGTGTGAAGAAACTCATGAATTACAGAAGTTGTTGAAGAAGATGAAATTGGGGAAAGAGAGTGGAGTAAGGTAAAGTGTCACTCTTGGTTTGGATTAGAAGAGAAGAAACCAATAAACCTGGTTAAGAAATTAACACATCCTTTTCAAGGTTGAGTGGGAGATAATGTTTTGTTGGTTGTGTTTGGTATTTCAGCCATGTCAGGAAAGGTATTGCCTACAAACCCATGCAATAGTTGAGTGATGGGGTATGTTGTTACTATATATTACAATGTCTTGCCTAACGATTAAAATATCAGTATCGGTGTATCTATCAGTACTTTAAAAAAATGAGATATCGAATATATCCGGGATATCTGGGAAAAAATATCTGGATTTTGGGAAGAAAATTTTTTTTTTCCTGAAATATTTAAATTATTAGATTTACATATAAATATTACAAACATCAATTTCATCTACATCTATAATGAGAATCTAGGTTGTTGATAAGACGCACGCTGATCCATAAAAGTACAATAATCAGATCAAGACATATGATGACTCATATAGTATGAATTGTAGTGTTGAATATAATAATCATATATCTCTTTGGAGCAGCCGACTGTTTCCCTTATAACCGACTGTTTCTCTTATAAATGGATAGTAAAGATGAATCCACCTGGATGACTGGATGACTAATCACTAATTTCTGTGCATTGATTATAGCCATAAACATTATAGCCATATTGATTGTTGCCTTCTAGGGATTCATTAGGTTTCAGTCTCACTACCTAAACTGATAGATTGAAAACTCAGTGCAATTGAAACAACATATTAACCATCATTTGCACCTCTAGTACTCCTCTCATAAATGGTATCATCTTGCGCTCCATACCTAGTACTTTTAAAGTCATGATCATGATCTTAGGAGGCATGATAGTAATTTTCTTTAGATGAAAAATTGTTTAATCCTCCCACTGTAGAAGATTGTTCATATTTTTTCAGATATACTTGAGGGAATTACTCATCTCTTGAATATTTGTTGAACTTGTTTTTTCTTTATGTGAATTTTTTTTTTTACAGATATTTCTTTAATATATCGAAGATTTATCGTAAATATCCTAAGTTAGATATTTGATGGTATCGGAGAAATATCGGAGATACGGTAGAAGATAAGATATTTACCCCTCTAAATATATCGGTCCTTAAAAAAAAAAAAGATATCGTGATGAAGTATAAAGTGTAGAGAAAGAGAGATAGCAAGNGAATCATCATC